>NC_056727.1:291955847-292070847 GCF_019279795.1 Protopterus annectens | reverse complement strand
GACACCAGTAATTCTCTTTGTGAGGTATTTCTGCGGCCTTTCCAGTTGTTGTAGATGTCTTGTGAGGTACATACCAAAAGGGGCATTGTACTCTATAATGGGTCTAATGAGTGATGAGTAGAGGGGAACAATGACCTCTTTTTTTCTGGATGAGAAACCTTTTGTGATGAGGTGTGCCACGTAGGAGGATTTCCTGACCACTGTGGCGATGTGATTATCAAAGGAGAAATTACTGTCCACCTGTGTCCCAAGGTCTCTTATCACACTTTCAGTGTTAAGTAGACTACCGCCTATGTGGTAGTTCATGGGTACAGAGTTTTTACCAAAAGGGATGACAATGCACTTTTTGGCATTGAGCTTCAGGCCATGGAATTGACACCAGGCATCTGTCTCAGTGAGGCCCTTTTGTAGGATGTCCACATCGTTAGGAGTTTTGATTATGGCTCATAGTTTGCAGTCATCTGCAAACTTAGTTAGCCAAAGACCTTCTGTGTTAGCCTGTACTTCAGAGAAGTAGATACCAAACAGGAGAGGAGCTAGGACTGAATCCTGTGGTACTCCACTTGTCACTTGTCTGAAGTCTGATTTGGAGTCTGCTACTTTCACAGTGTGGGTTCTGTCAGTAAGCCAGTTGGCAACCCATCTTGTGAAATAGGGATTTATACCTAGTTTAGTGAGTTTATCTATAATTCCAGAGTGGGGGATGGTGTTGAATGCCATGGCGAGATCTAGATAGGCTGTGTGAACCACCTTACCCTCATCTATGGCTTTGGTGACTGCTTCAAAAAAGTCTATTAGGTTTAGGAGACATGATCTGCCTTTTACAAACCCGAACTTTGTGGGGTCCAGAGTTTGGGGTTCTCCAATGTCTTTCTTTGTTTATGAGTTCCATGATGATGCGTTCCATGGCCTTGCAGACCAGGCTCGTCAGGCTAATGGGGCAGTAGTTCCTGGGGACTGTTGTGGCTCCCCCTTTGTGGAGTGGGATAACTGTCGTGGTGCGCCATTCAATGGGCACAAAGCCTGAGGTGAGGCTATGACTGAACATGGTACTTAGGTGGGGTGCAAGTTCATCCTGTAGTTCATGTAGAAGGCAGCCTGGGATGTTGTCAGGTCCCATGGATGCTGTGCTCTTGGCTTTGGATAGTGAGATTTTTACCTGTGCAGCCATGATTACAGGAACTTTACATTCTTCCGGTATAGAGATGGGCCCTTTAGGGGGTGAGAGGGAGGTAAAGTTAGCACTGAACCTATCTGCCAGGATATTGGCATTATCAGTTGGTTCTGTACATTTAGTGCCATTGTGCTGTAACTCAGAGCAGATCTGAGTGTTGTCATTGAGATTCTTGACATAGCTATAGGATGCTTTGTGGCTGTCTTTAGAATCAGTTGTGATTTTGTTTTCATAACTAGCTTTGGAGGATTTTATGAGGGATCTCAGCTTCTTACTTAGGCTGACCAGGGAGTTCCTCCAATCATGGGATTTTACTCTTTTTTGCAACAGTTTCTTTCTTCTGTTGTAGCATTTACTTATGGCAGAAGACCACCAGATTGGCTTCCTTTTTTGGAGGATAGCATCTTGGTTCTTTTAGGGACAGCACAATTCATGCACTCGTATAAGTGCTTATAAAGTGCATTTGTGTAGGATTCAGCAGTCGTACCTCTATTGTCCATCTCCATGGGTGTCATGAAGTTTGCCACTTCTGTCTTAAGAAGCGTGAAGTTGGCTTTGGAGACATTTTTTTACAGATTTTTCCCTAATGGGGGTGGGAGCAGGATGTGGATGTCTAGGGTGATTAGCTTGTGGTTGGATCTGACCAACGAGGAATTGACCTCTGGTGTGGAACACCGGTCGCCCATGTTGGTGATGACCAGGTCTAGGATACTGCTGTTCTGGTGGGGGTATGGATAAGTTTATCCAAGGCATTGGAATTGATGAATTCCAGAAAACTTTGAGCAAAACAGTTGGTACATGAGTAGTTTTCCCAGTTAATGGTGGGGTAGTTGAAATCACCCATTATTAGGGTGTTGGGTTGTACCCTAATATTTTCCAGTGTATCAAGAAAAGAGGAGTGGGAATCCTGGGGCATGGTGTGGGGTCTGTAGCAAGCTACAATCTGGATTGGGTCTTGCCCAGAGTTAGTTAACTTGGATAATCTTGGATGCATTATGCTGAGCAACTAGCTTGGAGGTGTGGATATCCTTAATGGATATGGACACGCCTCCGCCTTTAGTGTTTCATTCCAGGTTACGTGGCCGAAAGGTATGGTGTGAAGTATAGCCTGGTAATGCAGGGGTGCTTTCTGGAGCTTTGAGCCAGGTCTCTGTCACTGCACAGATGTCGATGTTCTCCATTTTAAGGAGTGCCTCGAGTGAGTACATTTTGAGGTTTTGGCTTCTAGCATTGAGTAGCATTACCCTCAAATTTTGCTTGCTTGTACCTGTTACAGTGGTGAATTTGTCATTTGAACCTTGCCTAAAAAAGACACTATAGGGGTGACAAGAGCCTTTGCCAGTATCCGGAATTGCAAGGACAACAGGTGTAGGCCATCTCTGGCAAAGCATTGCGGTCGGTCGATCATGTAATCCCAGGCAGACAGATACTGGATTCCCTTAGAATGACACCAGAAGCTTAGCCAGTTGTTGAAGTCAATCATTTTGTCCTTGTACTGTGGTATCATTCTGGATGATGGCAGGATGCTACTCAGGGCTAGGATCATACCTGCCTGGGCTACAAGATCGGAGAGCTCCTCCATATCTCTTTTCATGTAGTCCAGGGAGGTACATCTCAGGTCATTCAAACTAACATGGACAATGACAGAGTCATATTTGTGCTTGTTGTGGAGTGACCTGAGTGCATGCATTATGTGACGGATCCTGGCACCCGACAGGCAGCTGACAGTAACTTTCTCCTTGTTTAGCCTGATAAGTGGAACATCAGTGTGCCTGACTTTAGAGTCATTTATGACTAGAGTGTTTGGTACGTTATGCATTAATTGAGTGGCACACTGAGTTTGTGGGATATGTGTCATTTGGGTTGTGTTGGGGGGGGGGGTGGAAGTTGCTTGTATTTCTGCTTTGGAGGTCTCAGTTGTTTGGGCAGATTTTCATTGAGAGCCTCCGTGAATGTAGGCATGTGTTTTGTGCTTCTAGTGTGTTTTGGTGGTGTAGGTTTTGAGGGACTATGTGATGAGTGTGGTGTGGTGCAAGTGTTTTCCTTCTCCTCTTCACTGTCTCGTCCAGTCTTCGGTGAAGAGAGCTTTGCTTCCAGTTTGGCTATATAAACGCATCTCTCACAGGTTGTAGTGTTAGATGGTAGGAGGAGAGGGTTGTCTGTGTACATGAGGCAATTGCTGCATTGCCCCAAGATGCCCAGATTCATCAGGTAGACAGGAGAAAACACCGGGAGCTGACCTTTAGACATGCCTGGATAGGTGCTTATTTATTAAGCACTAAAAACTGTTTTCCTCTAGACAAGTGAAAAAAGTTGAGTGGTGTAGTAATTTGTAGCTTATTTAGTGCTTACAACGAGTTCTGAACAAGTGCTGAGCTCAAAGAAACAGATTTGAGTGCTAAAACTAAAAAGCTGGCTAGTTGCAAGGGAAAATTTGAAGAGCAGACTTTATAGCGCCAGGAATAGTTTAACCCTAGTTAAGTGTGGGGGGGAGCTCAGTAGCTTACAAACAGTCCTGGATACAGAAAATCTGTATCTGGACTAGACTTGTTACAGGAAAGGGAGGAACCAAGCTTAGAATTTGTTTTTCAGTAAAGTGGAAATGGAGAAAGCTGAAATAGAAGTTAATTCAAAGTTAAGAATCTGAGTGGGTTGGCCTTCACAAATGTTCTCTATTAGATTGAATGAACTAATGACACTAGACTGGGAGGAGTGACACAGATCAAATATACAGTATGGGTGGGCAAATATAAAGCACTCAAGTATAAGAACACCACAACAATAGGTAGGGTGGGTGGGAAACTATTACAGCTCCTAGCTGTAGCCACTAAATGAAAGTTTTAAACAGATCAAGGAGCAAGCAGACTCTAGAGAATGCTTTTAACTGCAAACAGACTAGACTAGAACACAGAAACCTCAAAAAAATCAAAAACACAGATAGAGCACTCACAAACAGAAACTACAACTCTCAGTATGAAAAAGCAGTTTACAGTTAAGTAATTCAGTAAACATGCAATTAGAGTAATGAAACAGTATCTAGCAATGAAAACTACAGTTAGAATAGTATAAAACAGTACATAAATGCAGTGAAACAGTAAAAAAAGCTTTATAACAGTGCAAAATGTAGTAGATTAACTGTATAGCACAATTATAAGCATATCAGAAGTGCAATTCAATGAAATAAGTGTAAGAAATAACTTATCCTGCTCTTGGAATCTTAAGGAATTTCTGCTTAGTTTCAGTAATGAATTACCATCCACAGATGAATACGTATTTTAACAAGACGGAGGAGCATAGGGTGACATACAAGAGTGGAGGAAGATGCACACAGGTGGATTATATCTTATGTAGAAAGGCCAATCTGAAAGAGATTGGAGACTGTAAATTGGTGGCAGGGGAAAGTGTAGTTAGGCAGCATAGGATGGTGGTTTGTAGGATGACATTGGTGATCAAGAAGAGGAGGATGAGTGTGAGGGAAGCACCAAGGATCAAATGGTGGAAATTGAAAAAGGGTAATTGTGAGGTGATGTTCAGGGAAGAGTTAAGACAGGCACTGGGTGGCAGTGAAGAGTTACTGAATAGCTGGGTAACTACAGCAGAGCTAGTAAGAGAGATGGTTAGAAGGGTGTTTGGTGTGACATCTGGAAACAGGAAGGAAGACAAGGAGACCTGTTGGTGGAATGAAGAAGTACAGGAGAGTATACAGAGAAAGAGGTTGGCGAAAAAGAAGTTGGATTGTCAAAGAGATGAAGAAAGTAGACAAGAGTATAAGGAGATGAGGTGCATGGCAAAGAGAGAGGTGGCGAAGGCTAAGGATAAGGCGTATGAAGAGTTGTATAAAAGGTTGGACACTAAGGAGGGAGAAAAAGACCTGTACCGATTGGCTAGACAGAGGGACCAAGCTAGTAAAGATGTGCAGCAGGTAAGGGTGATAAAGGATAATGAGGGAAACGTACTCACAAGCGAGGAGAGTGTGTTGAGCAGATGGAAAGAGTACTCTGAGAGGTTGATGAATGAAGAGAATGAGAGGGAGAGAAGGTTGGATGATGTGCGGATAGTGAATCATGAAGTGCAGTGGATTAGCAAGGAGGAAGTAAGGATAGCTATGAAGAGGATGAAGAACGGAAAGGCTGTTGGTCCAGATGACATACCTGTGGAAGCATGGAGGTGTTTAGGTGAAATGGCAGTGGAGTTTTTAATTAGATTGTTTAATGAAATCTTGGAAAGTGAGAGGATGCCTGAGGAATGGAGAAAAAGTGTTTTGGTACCGATTTTTAAGAATAAGGGTGATGTGCAGAGCTGTAGTAACTACAGAGGGATTAAACTAATCAGTCACAGCATGAAGTTATGGGAAAGAGTAGTGGAAGCTAGGTTAAGAAGGGATGTGATGATTAGTGATCAGCAGTATGGTTTCATGCCAGGAAAGAGCACTACAGATGCGATGTTTGCTCTGAGAGTGTTGATGGAGAAGTACAGAGAAGGTCAGAAAGAGTTGCATTGTGTCTTTGTGGATTTAGAGAAAGCATATGACAGGGTGCCTAGAGAGGAGTTATGGTATTGTATGAAAAGGTCAGGAGTGTCAGAGAAGTATGTAAGAGTGGTACAAGATATGTACGAGGGTAGTCTGACAGCGGTGAGGTCTGCAGTGGGAGTGACGGATGCATTTAAGGTGGAGGTGGGATTACATCAAGGATCAGCTCTGACCCCTTTCTTATTTGCAATGATGATGGACAGGTTGACAGACGAGATCAGACAGGAGTCCCCATGCGCTATGATGTTTGCAGATGACATTGTGATCTGCAGTGAGAGCAGGGAACAGGTGGAGGAGACCCTGGAGAGGTGGAGATATGCTCTAGAGAGAAGAGGAATTAAGGTCAGCAGGACTAAGACAGAATATATGTGTGTGAATGAGAGGAAGGATAGAGGAATGGTGAGGATGCAGGGAGTAGAGGTGGCGAAGGTGAATGAGTTTAAGTACTTGGGATCAACAGTTCAGAGTAATGGTGAGTGTGGAAGAGAGGTGAAGAAGAGAGTACAGGCAGGATAGAGTGGGTGGAGAAGAGTGTCAGGAGTAATTTGTGACAGACGAGTATCAGTAAGAGTGAAAGGGAAGGTCTACAAGAGGGTAGTGAGACCAGCTATGTTATACGGGTTGGAGACAGTGGCACTGACAAAAAGGCAGGAGTCAGAGCTTGACGTGGCAGAGTTGAAGATGTTGAGATTTGCACTGGGTGTGACGAGGATGGACAGGATTAGGAATAAGTATATTAGAGGGTCAGCCCACGTTGGAAGGTTTGGAGACAAAGCCAGAGAGGCAAGATTACATTGGTTTGGACATGTGCTGAGGAGGGATGCAGAGTATACTGGGAAAAAGATGCTAAGGATGAAGCTTCCAGGTAACAGGAAAAGAGGAAGGCCTAAGATATGGTTTATGGATGTGGTGAGAGAGGATATGCAGGTGGTTGGTGTGACAGAGCAAGATGCAGAGGACAGGAGGAAATGGAAACAGTTGATCTGCTGTGGTGACCCCTAACGGGAGCAGCTGAAAGAAGAAGAAGCCTGATAAAAACTACATCTGTAATTAATAAGTGTTGATTGATTCTTATCTTCAAGGCAAGTATTTTTTTTTTTACTGTTGTACTACTTGAAAGCCTTAGCCTGGACAGCAGCATATTTTATGCTTTCAGATTACTATATCAAATGTTTTGTTTGAGAGTTGCATTACTCAGTTATTATGCATTTCAAACACCTAACTGCTATATGAAATGGCATACACAACTGAAATAGTAAACAAACATTTCTATTTATGCATACTTGTGTGTGGTGTCATATCCTTTGACTTCTCTGCTGTATATGTTTCATGCAATATTTGTCTTTTGTATGAAAGAATCAAACACTGGCCATTTTAAAAGGTGGCAACTGTGGGAATACTGGCTGCTCGATATGCTGCGCACCCTCTAAATATGTATCTTCTTATACATATCTTTATTCTTCTTCTTCTTCCAGCTTTTCCCGGTTAGGGATCGCCACAGCGGATTATCTGTCCGCTCATGATTGGCAGTGGAGTTTTACGGTGTCGAGTTGCCAGCCCGGTGCCCAACCTACCACAGAAGGCACACACATGGACACACTCACACCTAGGGCCAATTTAGAGTGAACAATCCACCTACTGCATGTCTTTGGGATGTGTGAGGAAACCGGAGCACCCGAAGGAAACCCACGAGACCACAGGGAGGACATGCAGACTCTGCACAGAAGGCACCCCAGCTGAGAATCGAACCAGAGAACCTCTTGTTGTGAAGTGGCAATGCTAACAAGTAGTAATATATGTATATGTGTATGTATTTGTATATATATATATATATATATATATATATATATATATATATATATATATATATATAGGTGTGTGTATATATATATATATATATATATATATATATATATATATATGTGTGTGTGTGTGTGTGTATATATGTATCACTGGAATGTTTACTGCTTCCACATTGTACATTCCCTATGGTACACAGACTGGTCTGCATGTTATGTTATTGATATCATCCTGACATCGTACAGCTGAGATGGATTACTGTTAACTTGTTGTGGCTATGTTGTGTAGGGTCCTGGGTATGAAACTTGCAAGTGTTTGGTTATTGTGTTGCAAGGCAGATCTGCTCAGCTGTGGAGGAGGGGATGATATCAATAATTACAAGAGGTACTTATTTTGGGCCCCTTCACCCCATTAATAGTGCCTTTAGACATATATTTATTTATTTTGTATTGTGTGTGTGTATATATATATATATATATATATATATATATGTGTGTGTGTGTGTGTGTGTGTGTGTGTGTCTGTGTGTATGCACATATATATATCTCTTCATATATATATATATATATATATATATATATATATATATATATATATAGAGAGAGAGAGAGAGATGTGTATATATATATATATATATATATATATATATATATATATATATGTACATACATACATCTGCATATATTAATACATTTTACCTACTGTTGAATGACTGTGCTGGATGATATGTTTGAGAAAACATCAGATTTATTTACATATGAAATGGCTTGGTGGTAAATCAGTTTGGCTATAGTGTGCAGGGTCCTGGGTTTGAGACTTGCAAGAGCTGATTATTTTGTTGCTGGGCAGAACAGGGGCTGTTGGAGACAAAGTGATTAAGGCACATTAAAGCAGTTGTAAGTGGGTTTGCGCGGAGCTAAGCGACGCTTATGTGAGCTTAGCTTAGCTTATGGCTACTTAAACCCGTGCTAATTTCAAATAAAGAAAAGAAAAAAGGGAGATAGGAAAGTGATAAAATTGGGGCAAGCAGGGGGACAAACTAGAGGAGAAACAGGTAGGAATGTGCAGAACAGGTGTTGGAAAGGACCATCTCTCTGCATTTCTTTGACAGCAACAGCTGCTTTCAATGTGGGCAATTTAGAATTTGTAGCCTCACACTGTACAAAGAGGTTTGTGGGCATCATATAATACAGATGATTGGTAGGGTTAGATTGTGTGATGGGTACATGTCTCTGGGTGAAATGCAGAGCTATCTATGGGACGTGATTTTTTTGTGGGACAGATGCTCTTTATTTAAGGTGTGAGTGGGATGTTAAGGAAGCATTATTGGTAAGTGTGGTGAGGGACGTTTGGTAGGAGAGGTTACATTTGCCAAGAGTCAAGACAGACAAGACAGCAGACAGGGGAGGTGTATGACACATGGGGTAAACACCTTGATGGGGAGGGTGGTTGGGAATCTGAGGCTCATGAGCCCCCAGATGGTAGTAGTGGCACTGATGTCCCCACCCAATGACAGTCACCACTACTCCTTCATAGCCCCAAAGTTGGCTGTGTTGGGGGCTGGGCTGGAGGGGCCACCTGCCCCTCTAGCTGTGCCAGTTTGCCCTCCACAGACCTCATGCTAGGTGACAACATCCTCATTGCACCCACTTGCAGGGGGGGCCAGCCCCATCCCCTGCAGTGGTTTAACCCAAGGGTGGTGCAGGACGAGCAGAAGAGGGAGGTCTGGGTTGTGTCCCAGACATGCTGGGGCCCAGTTTCTCGGCCAGTTTGGATTGGGAGAGGTGGATCTGCTGGGATCTGCCTTCCCATATTTGCTATGCTTTGGAAATTAACAATGAATATTGGTTTGTCATGCACCATACATTACATTAGTCAAACAGCATGCATGGATATTCCCATTTACCCAAACCAGTGCAATTATAGCAGTGCCATAGCAAACAAAACCCATGCATATATGGACTGGCATTCAGGGTCGCAACAGCATTCCAGTTAGTGGTATGTCAGGCAGGCAATAAAATCATTATTCAACAGGGAATATTAGTATGCACACAGTTTAAATAATAATAAACCAAATGGAACAATGGTCCCAACAATAGAGGTTTGTATAGGAACATACCCATGTTGGTTTCAGTGTGATGGTTTGATCAGTTGAGTGGTGGAGGAAAGGAACAGATTCAATTGACAACTGCTAGCAAGTATATTTGTCAGTACACTACTATTCACTACTCTACATTCTGACCACACTTTCACACTACCTGGGCCATGGGGCTGCTACAGCACACCAAAAGCTGTAGATATCAACAGAGCAAGTGTTCCCTTATTTTAGTTATACACATCAGACCTGTTTCTATACCAGTTTCTTTACATGTGGGCCCTGTGCAGATGAACTCTGTGCACATTACATTGCTGTTTCTACACATATTTCAGCCTCACATATTAGTTGCAGGCCCTGGAGTGTGTGTTGTGCCTTTCACATACATCTACAGTGACATTCTCTGTGTGCAGGTTTTTTGGCAACTGGGGAAACTACCCATGACAGTGTGACACTTGAGGGGCTTGTCTGGGACAGACTACAGGGTGTGGATGCCTAGCTTGCATCTATTTGTAGGACTGGGACTGATGAACACAGCAGTTGTACACCTTTCATAGTTATACACATCATACTAGTATTTCTATTCAGATTTCTTTGCCTGTGTGCCCTGTATGGAAAATGTTATGTGTTGCAGTACATTACTTCTTCTATTCAGATTGCAGTTTACAACTGTAGAATCAGACTGTGAGATGTTGGTTGTGGTCCCTGGATTCAAACCGTGTTGTATATGCAAAATTGAACTACAGGCCTAGTTCTTATTAGACTGAGCAACTGGGGAGGTTTTGTGTGTTGCTTGTGACATTTCTATCTAGTACATATTTTTTTGCACAGTACTTTTATTATGACATGTTGCATTATTTGTTTCCTATTTTCAGTACACATTATGCATACACAACAGACAGTGGTATCACTGTTTGTGAAACATGTGCACATTAGCTGGATTGCGCATTTGACTGTTTTACAACTACATACTGCTATTTAGATACCTGAGTACACAGTGTAGGTTTTAAGTCTGCACCTGCTAGCCTTATACATTGTTCAGTACATTCACAGCTACATACAGATGAAATTGAAAGCTTAACACAAGACACTGTGGCAGACAAACAAGTAAAACTCATTCTGATGGCAATATGTACTGTTGCTTTTTTCAGTTATTTGACATGCCCATTCTAAAGTATGCAGACAAGCAGTGCTAACTCAGTTTACCTCAGTTAATGCATTCTGCAGGACATACACATTTCTATTTTTCAGTTACAAGTGAGATGACACACACCAGTGTTTGGGATCACCTTTATTAGTTTTGAAATACATATCTGTGTACAACTCAGAAATCCACAATTACCATACCTGCATGATCTGCACAGGGGGATGCTTTTCATTTCTAACTGTTACAATAGCCCTGACATGGCACTTTCTTGGCAGGTTCACTCAGACACACACATACATATTCTAATATTCCTCTCCTGCATATTGTACCTTGTTTTCTACTGACATCTGTATTACACAGCAGCTGGGAATACCCCATTGTAACACTGGCAGCCTGACACAGGCATTTATTCCTGACTTTTACAGCACAATTAAATATACAGGCGGTACTACCATTACTATAATTTTGATTTCTTACTGCTAATATTAGGGGGTATTCTGTACTCACCATACTGCTGATGCAGCTGGGCCAGTCACTGGGCATGAGCCTCAACATTCTGGGACCTCTCTACAGCAGCTGTATGGGGAGACATCACATATTAATCACACCTGCACAGTCACAAGTTGAACTTTTTCCATACTTAGTTGCAGATACATAAGACTGCATACTTACAGACAGGTGGGACATCCTGTGCTCAGGCTTCTTGGATCCACTGGTCCAAGAGTGCACCCCTCCTCCACTTCAGGTCATTATGGTGTTGACGTAGCTGCTCACCAGTCCGGGGTATGTCAGTGGCACTGGTGAGATTGCGTGCAAGCTGGTCCCAGGCCTCCGCTTTGTACTGGGAGCCCTGGAACTGGCCCTGCACCAGCCTGCCATCATGCTTTTTTTATTAGGAGCTCAACCATGACCCTGGACTCCTGGATGCCCCAAAGAAGCAAGCACCTTCACCAACACCAGACATGTTGGTCCTGCTGTGAGCAATCCCAAATGGTTATGGCTGTATTCCCACCTGTGCGGTTTTAATAGGGCAGTTTTCCCATACTTTTTCTTGATTGGCCAGTTTTAATATGCTGAACACTGCTTAGCTCCGTGCAAATCCGCATAGCAATGCTTACACCAGGTAAGTACAGCTGAAAGCCGGTAAGCAATGCTTACACCAGCTAAGCATTGCCTAAATCTATTTCTAAATTTCTAAATTATTTTTTACATTTATATTTTACATATTCCCACCCCTGTTGTGCTATAAGTGAGCCATATGATTGATATCTATAATTCAAATTCCTTAAAAGTTTATTAAATAATTTGGCAGAGGGGGGAATTGAACCGAGCATCTTCTACATGCTGTACCATGGCAGTATTACTATGCTACAGCAGCTTGATGATTTTTTTATCACAGTAGCACTTGTCTGTCATTTTCAGGACTTCAGCAAGGTTAAGCATAGTGGCGCGCTGTGCAAACAAGCTATGCACCACTTAAATTTTGGGTTTATTTGATGAAAAAAAATTACATTTTTTTAATTTTTATTGCTTTCCTCTTGCCCTACTGCTTCCATGCATATAGGGCAAGAGTGCATACATTTGGGGGTGTGCAGTTGAAGGCTGCTGCCTTCTAGGTTTTGTGTTTTGTTTTATTTTTTTTTCAGTGTCCGCGGACACTGAAATGTTAGATACTAACATTTCAGTGTCTGTGGACACTCGTTTACTATATAATGTTAGAGCCAGGCTCTAATATTATACAACGTGACACTCATCTGTGTCACGAAGGGTCGTACAGCACTTTCTGAGTGAAGGGGGCATGTTACATGTGCAGGCACTGCTGACACACACCCCCTACGCTCGCTCCTGGTTCATGCCCGTTTAGATTAGATAGCAGCACGCCTTCATGCATATGCAAAGTGCGCTGCTATTCTAAATGGATATGAACCACTCCGTGCAAGAATAGTCTTATTCTTGCATGGAGCTTCGTGAATCCTGGGGTGTGTTTTATTTTAAATTATGCAGTATAAAATTGTCAGCTTTCAAAAATGTATACCCTCGTTGGATAGAGAGATCAGTGTGCCCATTATAAATTCAGCATTACTTGCAGGAAAAATGTCTGGTCACACAAATTTAATAAAAAGACAGAAATCTCTGCAGTAGTAGCTAATAATAAAAACTATGGCTGCCATATTCTCTGTGACATTAAGTGGAGAAACTAAAATCACAGACCAACATAGCAAATAAAAAATACCACATATAGAATATTACCACAAAGCAAGAGTGATATATAAAAGCAGAAGAAAATTCATAAAATAACTCAGAGCACATCAGGAGTGACCAAGCATGGAAATAAACAGTTTATTGTATGCACATTTCTGATTCCTATAAAAAAAACTGACAGCAAATTCACTTCATCAATTTACTGTTGCAAGCATTCAGACGTACACAAGAAAGGCATGCACACTAATTCATCCTCCGGGCATGAGCACACATAGAAAAGGAAAGAATTCCCAACTACAATGGCATTACTTAAAAAAATGTAAGACAGTTCTTTTTAAATAATGTCATTGTATAATATTAATAATTCACTCCTAGGTTTGGGTAATTCAAGTTTATCCATGGATGGCTTTGTCTGATCACTCAGATGTCACCCTCATGATCAAAAATTACTAACAACGGGTAAATGCAGCATTACCCATGCACACTATCATTAGCTATTGTTAAAATAATGTAGATAAGTAGACCCCAACTTCACAGCTAAACTGGTAACAGCTTGTCTGACTGGGAACATCCTGGCTGTCAGTGCTTAAGTTTCATAATCAAGAAAATTGCTCTCATGTGCTACCCTTCTCCTACTCTGCTACTCCATGACTATGTCTGAGCATGATACCCTTACATACACACCTGGACATATGGCTGGTGTACAGGGTTTAAAGCCACAGTGTCATATTTTTTTTTTCATTTCAGGAAGCAGTTTAAATTTGCAGTAGCAAAGGGACATGCCCTTCAACCTAGTGATTTTCTATAGCTAATCTCAAGCCCACAATGAAATAGTATTTCAAAACTGCATACCATATATGCATAATCAACTACAATATGACTGTGCAATTATGTAAAATGTAAAATTGTTTATATTCAAATTGAAAATAATGCAATCCTGCAGAAAATGTAATCCACACAGATACTTTAGAATTCAAATGTATAATATCATTCAAGCTTTGTGAGTCCAGCAAGAACTCTGATTTTAATATAGGAACTATAAATTAATCTAATTCCTTTCCAAGAAACACAATCCAGTCATGTGGTTATGCTGTTTATTGTTTAGTGCTTTATCTACAGCAGTCATTTTGTACTCCAGGGATATGAAACCTGATATCAAGAGACTATGGCTGATCAAGTTTGCTAATAACTGCAAACTGGGGGAGGTTATCAAATCCCATTCTGATACTCAAATTCTCTAGCAAGTGTTGGACCAAACAAATGTTTGGTGTGTTAACTGGATTCATATAAATTTGCCAACATCAGTCATTCTGAGGTCCATCTGTGTGAATCAAAATCAACAATAAACATTTTCAGTGAAAATGAAAGAAGTGTTTTTTTTTTCTTTCTTTGACCTGCAATCCCCATCTGGGAGAAGATCTTGCACACATGGATGCCATCTCCACAGTCACCAAACAGTGGATAAAAGTGCAAACTCATTGACCACTGAAAGTGTTTTAGGGATTTTTATTTGCACGCACAGCAGAGTTGCTGATAGCTGTCAGATAATTGTCTGTCTTCCTATTAATTATTGACTTATCCCCATTACTAAGAAATGTAACATGGTTTTCTTTTGTAAATCTATCATCACTACTGCATATCATATGCTTAACATTCCATATAAATCTGACCCAGTCATCAAAGGCTTCGATGCCTCTGTTAATAACAAACTTGCTTTTGATCACCACATCTAAGTACTGGTTAGGAAATCCTTCTACCTTGCATAATCAATCTTTCTTGGTGACTCCTCAAGGTCCAAAGAAGTTATGACCTCACTTTATTCCTCCTTTATTAGGCCCATCATTGAATATAGTGCTCCCTTGAGTATATACTTCACTAAGAACCTAAATTAACTCAACAGACAATGCTATTTTCTTACAATAAATATCTCAGGTATCAGTACCCTTAGTTATTCTAACAGACTAAAAAACCTATCCCTCTACTCAGTCTCATATGGGCTCCTGAGGGATGATCCCTGCTTCACATCCCATGCTATGAGTAAAGCTGGTGCTACAGGGAACTACCTAGCATAGCCCCCATTTCTGGAATAGGCTCCCTGTATATATCAACCAGAGTCCTTTCCAAGAAAACATTTTTTCTGTGGTATTTTTGCCCCATGCCTGTCGACCATTAAGTCTCCCTTCAAATGGACATGACCCATTCATTTGTCATACATTGGGTGTCTCCCCTAGTGACAAGAAGAGGGCTATCTGGAGGGTGTATCATTCATGCCACCATGAAGTTGTCTTGTGCCTGCCATCCTGGCAAATGAGGGTGCTTCTGATGGTCTAAAAATAACCTTGAACAGAGGGACATGCTAAATGAGTCACTGCATAAGCCCCCAATGCCTTCCCTTCTTAGCGCCCAGCTTGAAGGCTGCTGCCAATAAATGCTTTGGTGAGCCTATTGCTACCCCCTGATTGCATATTTGCATCCCAGCTCCTGTTCCAAATGACATATACAGTATAAAACTGGGTCTGATGCATTGTTTTACACAAGATACATCTGGCCCTGCAGCACTGAGTGGGTTATGCAGGATGCACCTGGCTCTGCTGTATCAAGTGAGTAATGCAGGATACACTTGGCCTGCTGCACCTAGTGTGTTATGCAAGATACACCTGGCCCTGTTGCACATAGTGATTTATGCAGGATGCATCTGGTCCTGCTGCACCGAGTGGGTTATGCAGGATACACCTGGCCTGCTGCATTGAGTGAGATATACAACATACACCTGGCCCTGCTGCACTGAGTGAGTTATGCAAGATACATCTGGCCTTACTGCACTGAGTGAGGTATGCAGGATTCACCAGACCCTGCTGCATCAAGTGAGTTATGTGAGATAGGTTCATAGGTTCATAGGTTAGTACTGCTGCACCAAGTGGGTTATGCAGGATACACCTGGCCATCATGCACCAAGTGGGTTATGCAGGATACACTTGGCCATGCTGCATCAAGTGAGTTATGCAGGATGCACCTGGCCCTGCTGCATCAAGTGAGTTATGTAGGATATACTTGGCCTGCTGCACCTTGTGAGTTATGCAAGATACACCTGACCCTGCAGCATTGAGTGAGTTATACAACATACACCTGTCCCTGCTGCACTGAGTGAATTATGCAAGATACAGTTGGCCCTGCTGCACTGAGTGAGGTATGCAGGATATACCAGGCCCTGCTGCATCAAGTGAGTTATGCAAGATACACCTGGTCCTGCTGCACTTAGTGATTTATGTGGGATACCTCTGGCCCTGCTTTATCAAGTGAGTTATGCAAGATACACCTGCTGCTCTTAATGATTTATGCAGTATACATCTGGCCCTGCAGCACCGAGTGGGTTATGCAAGATATACCTGGCCCTGCTGCACTTAGTGAGTTATGAAGGATACACCTGCCTCTACTGCATAAAGTGAGATATACAGGATACACCTGGCTCTACTGCACCACATGAGTTATGCAGGATACACCTCGCCCTTCTGCACTGAGTGGGTTATGCAGCATACACCTGGCCCTGCTGCAGTTAGTGAGTTATGCAAAATACATCTGGCCCTGCTGCACTGAATGAGGTATGCAGGATTCACCGGACCCTGCTGCATCAAGAGAGTTATGTAAGATACACCTGGTCCTGCTGCACTGAGTGGGTTATGCAGGATACACCTGGCCCTGCTGCACCGAGTAAGTTATGCAGGATACACCTGGCCCTGCTGCACCAAGTGGGTTATGCAGGATACACCTGTCCCTGCTGCACTGAGTGAAGTATGTAGGATTCACCAGACCCTGCTTCAGTGAGTTATACAACATACACCTGGCCCTGCTGCACTGAGTGAAGTATGCAGGATACACCAGGTCCTGCTGCATCAAGTGAGTTATGCACGATACACCCAGTCCTGCTGCACTTAGTGATATATGCTGGATACATCTGGCCCCTGCTGCACTGAGTGGGTTATGCAAGATACACCTGGCACTGTTGCATCAAGTGAGTTATACAGGATACACCTGGCCCTGCTGCACTTATTGAGTTATGCAGGATACACCTGGTCCTGCTGCACTGAGTGGGTTATGCAGGATACACCTGACACTGTTGCATCAAGTGAGTTATGCAGGATACACCAGACCCTGCTGCACTTAGTGAGTTATGCAAGATACACCTGGCCCTGCTGCTCTTAATGATTTATGCAGGATACATCTGGCCCTGCTGCACTGAGTGGGTTACGCAGGATACATCTGGCCCTGCTGCACCGAGTGGGTTATGCAGGATACACTTGGCCCTGCTGCACTTAGTGAATTATGAAGGATACACCTGCCTCTACTGCATAAAGTGACTTATACAGGATACACCTGGCTCTACTGCACCATGTGAGTTATGCAGGAAACACCTGGCCCTTCTGCACTGAGTGGGTTATGCAGGATACACCTGGCCCTGCTGCATCAAGTGAGTTATGCAGGCTACACTTGGCCTGCTGCACTTAGTGAGTTATGCAAGATACACCTGGCCCTACTGCATTAAGTGAGTTATACAACATACACCTGGCCCTGCTGCACTGAGTGAACTATGTGTCCCTGCTGCACTGAGTGAGGTATGCAGGATACACCAGGCCCTGCTGCATCAAGAGAGTTATGCAAGATACACCTGGTCCTGCTGCACTGAGTGTGTTATGCAGGATACACCTGGCACTGTTGCATCAAGTGAGTTATGCAGGATACACCTGGCCCTGCTGCACTTAGTGAGTTATGCAGGATACATCTGTTCCTGCTGCATTGAGTGGGTCATGCAGTATACACCTGGCACTGCTGCATCAAGTGAGTTATGTAGGATACACCTGGCCCTGCTGCACTTAGTGAGTTATGCAAGATACACCTGGCCCTGCTGCTCTTAATGATTTATGCAGGATACATCTGGCCCTGCTGCAGCGAGTGGGTTATGCAGGATACACCTGGCCCTGTTGCACTTAGTGAGTTATGAAGGATACACCAGCCTCTACTACATAAAGTGGGTTATGCAGGATACACCTGGTCCTGTTGCACTTAGTGAGTTATGAAGGATACACCAGCCTCTACTACATAAAGTGAGTTATACAGGATACACCTGGCTCTACTGCACCACGTGCGTTATGCAGGATACACCTGGCCCTTTTGCACTGAGTGGGTTATGCAGGATACACCTGGCTCTGCTGCACTTAGTGAGTTATGCAGGATACATCTGGCACTGCTGCACCGAGTTGGTTATGCAGGATACACCTGGCTCTGCTGCACTTAGTGAGTTATGCAGGATACATCTGGTCCTGCTGCATTGAGTGAGTTATACAAGGTGCACCTGGCTCTGCTGCACCACATGCATTATGCAGGATACACCTGACCCTTCTGCACTGAGTGAGTTATACAAGATACACCTGGCTCTGCTGCACCATGTGAGTTATGCAGTATACACTTGGTCCTGCTGCACCATGTGAGGTATGCAGGATACACCTGATCCTGGTGCACTGAGTGAGTTATACATCATACATTTGGCCCTGCTGTATCAGGTGAGGTATGCAAGATACACCCTGTTCTGCTGCATTGAGTAAGTTATACAATATACACTTCACCCTTCTGCACCAAGTGAGTTATGCAGAACACAACTGACCCTGCTGTGCCCTCCCTCATGGCAGGCATGCTCATCTTCCACTTCCAGCTGCATCAGTCCCTTGAGCCATTAATCTATACCACATTACCTGTGTTATAACCAGTGCTTTATCCCCTTAATGCCACTGAAGTTGGCGTAGTTTCTCTGACAACCTTTAAAACCTGCCTAGATGATCAGATTGGTGATCTCAATTTTTTTAACTGGGATAATTCACATAATGTGGGACAGTATTAACCTCCCACCAATATTACTTGTTAAAAACAAACAAAAAAAAAAAACTATGAGCCTATGAACCAATGAGCACTATAGCTGCATATGTAATTTTTCATTTTCATGTTTTGGTTTGTGACCATTTTACTAATTTTAGGTTCTGTTAACCAAAGGCTGCACCCTAAAATACCGAAGTGCAAACAGCTTTTCATGCTGCTTTTTCATAGGCTCATAGGTGTTTACTAGGCTAACGACCAGAAGGGTCTTTTTAAGCCTAGCCATGCATCCCAAATCTCTGACATATTCAGATACCCTTGATAAGTGTAAGCATGGGCCTGGGTGATGAGCCATTTAGAGATTACTTGTATCCATTAGAGAACCAGGGTTGAATTTCCAATTTCCCATCCAGTTGTCCAAGTTGAACTTGAATTGAGTTAGGGAGGAACTCTGCTTCGCATGGATGGGGAGCCTGTTCCATAGATGGGGTAGTCTCTGGGATACATACCTATCTCTCCAACAGGTCTTATTTATATCAAAGGTAAGGTTTAAGTCTTTAGAATGAGTAATTCTGGTGCTGTTTGTTTTTGAATATGCAGGAGGTCCATCAGAGTGGGGTCTGACAATGCCCTGTAACCCGGGCATAGATCTCCCCTCAAAAGCCTGCAGGAGACAGAATACAGGGACAGGGCCTTGAGGCACTCAGCATAGGACATTTCACTTATGCTCTGTATTCACTTATGCCCTGTATTTTTTTGGTGAGGCAGTCAGCATAAGACATTTCACTTATGCCCTGTATTCTTTTAGTGAGGAACCTTCGTGGATGTTCCAATTGTTAGATATGCCTGGTTAGGTACATACCAAAGAGGGCATTGTACTCAATGACAGGTCTGATGAATGCCGAATACAGTGAAACAATGACTTCCTTGGGCTTAGACGCCATATCTTTGTTTATAAGTGGCACAATATAGAATGATTTCCTCACCACTGTAGACACATGATGGTCAAAGGCAAGATTGCTATCTATGTGTGTCCCTAAGTCCCTGACTACTGGGTCAACTCTAAGGGGTGTGTTTTCAATATGGTAGTTACTGTGTCCCTAAGTCCCTGACTACTGGGTCAACTCTAAGGGGTGTGTTTTCAATATGGTAGTTACCATGGATGGATGACTTCTCAAAGGATACTATTATGCATTTCTTGGCATTTAGTTTTATTCCATGGTTCTGACACCAGTTGTTTGTCTGTGTCAGCCCTTCCTGAAGAACATTTGTGTCAGTATGAGATTCAATGACACCTCTTAATTTGCAATCATCTGCAAATTTAGTCAGCCAGAGACCACTGACATTGGCCTTGACTTCTGAGAAGTAAATCCCAAAAGGAGCAGTCCAAGGACTGATCCCCGAGAGACTCCACTTGTGACTGGCCTGTTTGTAAAGAGGGACACCCCAATTCTAACTTGCTGGGTCCTGCACATTTGGGGGATACATGTACTATGTATATATTATCTACTTACAAGTTATGTAATTAGGATATATATATATATATATATAATTGTTCAGTATTTAGGCATGGATGGTTTACCTGATATTTGCAGCTCCAGTATCATTGTGGTGTGAAAAATGATAGTCAAGAAATGTTAAAAAAAATACATAAAACACAAATGCTTATGCTTTCAGTTATCACTGTTTTTTCTCTCTGTTGTCTCATTCATGACAGAAACCCAAGGTAGGCACAGCCAGTCCTGTAAATAATGCAAATCAGAAAGCAAGCAGGGCATGATAATGCTTTCAGATTAGTGGTGACAACTTTTAATTACATAGAATCATACAGTTAGAACATGTACAAATGACTGCTATACTTTCCTTGAAATTTTGACAAATTGATTTTTCTGTACATCTGCAGCTGACAGACAGATTATGAAGTGCAGGGAAAGACTTTATTTCTTAACTGCTTTTTTTCCAACAAGGTTAATTAAGCAAACTCTTGTAGATGGAGTGACCCCCCCCCCGTAACAGTGATAATGGCCAAATTAAGAGACCATGAAGTAAAGAGATAGAAGCATCTTACCACACATTCTGACAGGTGCTAGAATTAATCCTTCAAAACCTACAAGGTTTTCCAGGGAATTCTCTGAAAAGAATAAAGAACAAAGCATATTCAACACTTCATTTCTGTATGCATGTATGTATGTTTTGTTTATTAGGTTATCCTTGATGGGTGCTAGCCCATATTCAGTGAGGACCCAAGGGAAAGCCCCAGAAAGAAAAGAAAGAAGTATTTAGAAATACGGAACAGAAGATTTTTAGTGTCACATACATGACAGTATTCCTTGGCAGCAATCAAGGGTTACAAATCAGTATGCTATATTTTTCCAAAGTTTGTTGGGTTGGCACAGATTAACATGGTAGGGCACACTTATGTAATATTGCATTAGTTACATATTACAGGATTGGGCAGTGAAGTATTTAATTTATTCCTGAAAGAAAATATTCTTATCTGATGTAGCAGTTGATTCCAGCTATTTGGAAGAAGATACCTGGAGCAGAATCAGTGACTCTGTAATTAGTTTTATAGAGACAGAAGAGGAATTGATTTACAGACCTAAGGTGTCTTGCTAAAATCTGTTATGATAAAATATTGTTGAGATTCAGTAGTCTGTGCATAAAGGTAACAGGTAAATTTATGTCTGTAGTCCAAGGTCATCCAGTTAAATTTATTCAATACAGTGCAGTGATGGGGAGGGGAAGTTTGACTTACTGGAAATTTAGCTGTATTGTTATATGTGGTGTCCTTGCTTTAGCGCTTAGATATAGGAAGTAGCTGACCTTCGGCTAGTTTGTGTGAGTAGCATAGGGCAAAAATGATGTAGGGAAATATTTTTTTTTCTTTCTCTTTTTTTTTTTTTTTTTGTGAATGGGTATTATGTTGTTATGCATGTTTAATGAGAGCTAGCTGTCTGCATCAATTCTTAAATATTTCCAGTGAGGTGCAGATTTTGATGGTAGATATGGACCCCCTTTAGAATGGCAAGGCTGTATCCTGTTCCTCCATTACTGTTGTAGCAACAAAACATTGATACAAGTGAGAGGTTTAAGTTGCTGTGCTGTCCTTTAACTTAATTAGCCCATACTCAGAGTTCCTGTGCGGGTGTCGTATAGCATGAAAGAGTGTAGTAGGTATTTAAGATTTACAATTGTGTATCTCTGTTCAATAAATCATGGGGTTAATTTTGATCGTTTCTGGAACATTAGTATCTAAGTCAAAGTTGCTTGTATAGATTGATGCCAAAGTAATGCTAGTAGATGCCCAGTTGACCTGTAGCTGTTCTGATGCAGGCCCATGCAAAGTAATCAGTCTGAATTTTGTATTTGAAGCTAACTAATTGGAATGTAAAAAGAATGTAAGCTATAACATAATATAAGAATATACGGCTTTATCCGAAAAAGAAGTAGCGAGTCTAATTCATTTTTTTGAGTAATAAACACACCAAAGGAGGAAATTAGGTAAAGGCAACATAGACTGAGACATACTTAAAGGATAGAGCTACCCAAAAACTAAAACATCTGTTGCTCATTGCATGCTCATTTTCATATAGTACTGATTCTGCATCAATTTGGTTAGTATCATTCTGTAATGTATTAATCCCCCAAAAGGCCTGATATGGTCTGCAAACTGGCATAATTCTGTTTTATAGCCATGATATCATCCTTGCACAATGCACTCTGTGTCTGTTGTATGACATAACCACATCAATGTGTCACATCATAACCTTACAGTGGCAGCACTTTGAATTTTTTTCTTTCCCTGAGTGCCTGCAAACAGTGTCAGTATATCTTTTTATATTGTTCCTTCTGAATGTAAACAACCAATCAGACTTTTTCAATAATTTTAACATTTCTGCTAAAAGAGCTCCTAAATCATGACGTGCTTTTGTTAAATGTCTGTTTTATGCCAAGGAGGCAAATAATGTATCAGTAGATGCTTTTAATGACTTGTAAATGACTACACACACTCCAAAACATATTAATTAGTGCTTTGATCCACTGACCCTATGTGAACTTTAAAGCACTGTCTCTATTAACTTATAAATATTAGATTATGTTATTATTATTATTATTATTATTATTAGTATTATTATTATTATTATTATTATTATTATTAATTGTTGTTGTTTATTATTTGCTAACTGGGTAAATGGGCTATTCAATGTACTTTTCAGTGACAATCCTGGTACTAGGGTAAGAGTTTACAAAGTGTGCATGAACAGTTAAATGCAGTCCACCAAAAGCTAAATGTTTGAGAAGTGGGAGGAAACTACCTGGAAAAATCTGATGCAGACACATGGAGAACATGAGGACAGTGACTGGAAGTAAGGATTTATTGGAGCTCAGATCCTGGGTGATTAGGGGAAGTTCTTACCATCTTGGCAATGACTCACAGTGCTGCCCTGATTTTCCATGAATCTCCACTACTCAGAAATTTGTGGAGTGCTCTTGTTAAGTATCAGGTGATGTGACAAATGCTAGAAGGAAATAAAGTGAGATTTTACAAGCATTCAAAATGATGTGCATAGGGACTGCAAACCCTGATACAGACAAGAAACTTAAGAAGTAATAATAACAGTAATAATAATGTTTTTTTTTCTATATGATAGTCTTGGAATTACATTCAAAAGAATAAAAAGCACTTTGTAAGGAGAAGTTGCTGTTTGGGTGGAAATGCCTTTCAGGTACTTACTTGTTCTACATAATGGGGCAGAGTGATATAATTACATCCCCATTTCACATTTGTTTGTCCAAGAATAATGATATAAACAAAGTTAAACATTTACCAGTGGATGTCTCTAATGAAGATGTAAGGCTACCCTAAAATAGACAAGAGCAGTCATTTATGTATCGCAGTATCTTACTCACACCTTTTCCAAAAAATGCATTGTTACAGAAATGCATTATTATAGCAATAACCCATGCCTGGGTGTGGGTAATGCTGGTGTTACCCATGGTTGGTGTGGTTTGGTCACGAGGGCGAAGCCCGAGTGGTCAAACAAAGACAACCGTGGGTAAATCCGGCATTACCCACACCCAGAAGTGGGTTATTGCTATTATACAATGACATTATTTAATAAAAAAATAATTACTTTTCTTAAATAATGGCATTGTATAATGCCTCCTTGCTGCCCTTCTGCAGCTGTCTGGTATTCTGCGGCAGTTCTGATGTACTGCGCATGCGTATACTTACCCAGTACATCAGAGATGTGGGCAAAAGCAACGAAGAAAGCAAGATCTCCATTGCTTTTTACAACCTGTCTTGCTATGTTAAATGAGTTTAACAAAGCGAGACAGCTTTAAAAAAAGCAACAGAGAATCTCTGTTGCTTTTTTTAAAGCTGTCTCGCTATGTTAAACCCATTTAACATAGCGAGACAGTTTTGAAAAAAACAACGGAGAAAGCAAGATCTCTGTTGCTTTTTAAAGCATCTCGCTATGTTAAATGGGTTTAACATAGTGAGACAGCTTTAAAAAAAGCAACGGAGATGCACCGTTACTTTTTTTAAACATGTCTCGCTATGTTAAACTCGTTTAACATAGCGAAACAGGTTGTAAAAAGCAACGGAGATCTTGCGTTCTCCGTTGCTGTAAAAAAAAGAGTTATACTAATGGAAAAAGTCCAGCGACCAGACCTTTTTCCATTACTATAACTCTGATTTACAACATGCACGCTGACCAATCAGCATGCACAATTTGGAATATTAATGAGGGGGTCATTGTATTAATAGCTATTATACAATGACCCCCCCCCATTAATATTCCAAAATGTGCACGCTGATTGGTCAGCATGCACGTTGTAAATCAGAGTTATAGTAATGGAAAAAGGTCCGTCACCGGACTTTTCCATTAATATAACTTTTTTTTACAGCAACGGAGAACGCAAGATCTCCGTTGCTTTTTACAACCGGTCTCGCTATGTTAAATGAGTTTAACATAGCGAGACAGCTTTAAAAAAAGTAACAGAGATCTTGCTAGCTCCATTGCTTTTTTAAAGGTGTCTTGCTATGTTAAATGGGTTTAACATAGCGAGACAGCTTTAAAAAAGCAACGGAGATTCTCTGTTGCTTTTTTTAAAGCTGTCTCGCTATGTTTAACTCCTTTAACATAGTGAGACACTTTGTAAAAAGCAACGCAGATCTTGCTTTCTCTGTTGCTTTTTTAAAAACTGTCTTGCTATGTTAAATGGGTTTAACATAGCAAGACAGCTTTAAAAAAAGCAACGGAGATTCTCAATTGCTTGTTTTTAAAGCTGTCTCGCTATGTTAAACTCCTTTAACATAGCAAGACAGTTTGTAAAAAGCAATGGAGATCTTGCTTTCTCCGTTGCTTTTGCCCACAGCTCTGATGAACTGCGTAAGCATATGCATGTGCAGTACATCAGAACTGCCGCAGAATACCAGACAGTTGCGGAAGGGCAGCAAGGAGGCATTATACAACGCCATTATTTAAGAAAAGTAATTATTTTTTTTCTTAAATAATGTCATTGTATAATAGCAATAACTCACTTCTGGGTGTGAGTAATGCTGGATTTACCCATGGTTGTTGTGGTTTGGTCACGAGGGTGAAGCCCGAGTGGCCAAACAAAGACAACCATGGGTAAATCCAGCATTACCCACACTCAGGCGTGGGTTATTGCTATATGAAGACCTATGACTGGACCACACAAGAGAAGAAGCTGTATTGATGCATGACATATTTAGTAGATAAATGGTTATACTGAAAAACTGTGAATGCAGTAAGCCATGATATAAGAATGTTCATGTATAAGGCTACTCCGTTTTCCTGTTTTTGAAATGGTAAATGTAAGTTATCAAATGACTATACTACATTGCTCATCTCAAAGCACTGGCATGTCTAGCTACTCTGACATGAATTTCCAATTTATTCACATCAGGCATTGAAGGACAGACCTGAACATGTCAGCTATACCTCATTATAAGTGCCACATACAAACAGTTGAGAACATAGTTAAAGAAAACAATCTACCCAGCATATTGTGCACTGTACTGTAGATCCCCTGGAAGGGAAACATTAATGGGGAGACATTGATCTTTCCATCCTACTTGAGGAGTGTCGCTCTCCTACATCACTTGCCAAAATGAACTTTTTGCATCCAAAACATAAAAAATTGTGGCATTCTGCATTAGAGCTGCGACCTCTTCGACTGTACGCATTGGATGATGCAGCCTCTTTAACGCTTTGTTCAGATCTCTTGGGTCAATACGCATTCTTATTTCATCTGAGTCTTTTTTGTGAGCTGCTACCATAGATGACACCCATTCAATTGGTTCTGTAACTGGACAAATTACACCTTGCTAAACCATTTTATCCAACTGAGCCTTGACTTTATCTTGCATAGCTATCGGAACTTTTCTTGCTGGTCTAACTACTGGAGCAACCTCTGGGTCAAACTACATGGAGTACACAATTGGAAGTTTGCCCAACTTGTCCTCGAAAACATCAGCATACTCTGAAAAAATGGCTTCAAAAAAATTGGAAATAGGATATGCACTTATATGATGAACTTTTTGGTAAAATAAAGCAAATTCATTCTCAAACTGTCTTTGAGACCCAATAATGACTGTACTGGTCTTCAGACTAAATAGAATAACAAGCTGTAACAGTTGTTGGCCAGATAACATGAAAGCATCATTAAGCCTTTAGTTTAAATTTCTTCACCTCCATAAGCAACAAGTCTCACACTACTGGCCACATTGAGTTGTTCATTAGTTCTCACTTTAGCAAATGTCTCAGCTGATATAACATTACACTTTGAACCAGTGTCCACTGTAAGCTGTTTGGGTTTACCATTGATCCTGACTGTACAAAACACTTTGCTCTTTGAAACTTTTCAAAAACAAACTTCACGTTACTTAAGATCAAGGTGGAAAGGTTCACAGCCCCCATGCTAAAGGACAATGCTATCCAAGCTTCTGAATCTCTTACAAAGGCACTCTATGAGCACCTGCAAGAATGCATGGATCGTGCTATCCCAAGCAAAACCAAGACTCACTCCTCCAAGAAAAGAAAACCAGTCTAGTGGACTCCTGCCATAAACAAGCTATACAATAGAAGGAGGAAACTAGTACAAAAAAGAGTAAAATCCCAAGAAGGAAAGACATCCCTGATCAGTATCAGCAAGAAACTACAATCACTCATATAATCATCCAAGGCTAGCTTCAAAAGAAAAATTGCCAAGAACTCCAAAGATAACCACAAAGCATTCTTTAGCTATGTCAAGAACCTAAGTGGAAACTCTCAGATCTGCTCTGAGTTAGTGCAGAATGGCACAAAATACACTGAACTGACTGATATTGCCAACATTCTGGCAGACAGGTTTAGTGCAAACTCCCCCCCCCCCTCACCTCCTAAAGGGCCCATAACCACACCAGAAGAATGTAGATCCCAGAAATCACTGACACACAGGTTAAAACAGCCCTATCCAAAGCCAAGAACACAGCTTCAATGGGACTGGATGGTGTCCCAGGCTGTGTCTTAAACGAGCTCCAAAATGAACTAACCCTTCACCTAAACACACTGTTCAAACTCAGCCTATCTACAGGCTACATACCCATAGAGTGGTGCACAGCAACAGTTATCCTGCTCCACAAAGGTGGAGCCACAATGGACCCCAGGAACTATTGCACTATAAGCCTGACTAGCCTGGTCTGCAAGGCTATGGACTGCATCATCAGAGAACTCATTAATGGAGGCATTGGGAAATTCCAAACATTGGATCCTACCCAGTTTGGCTTTGTTAAAGGCAGTTCATGCCTCCCAAACTTGATGGACTTCTTTGAGACAGTTTCAAAGGCTTTAGATGAGGGAAGGGAGGTCCACACAGCCCACCTAGACCTTGCAAAGGCTTTTGACACCATTCCCCATTCTAGTATTATAGACAAGCTCATCAGCCTGAACATAAACCCCTACATCATGAGATGGGTTGCCAATTGGCTCATGGATAGAACCCACACAGTGAAAGCTGCAGGCTCTCAGTCTGACTCTAAACCGGTTACAAGTGGTGTTCCCCAGGGCTCAGTCCTGGGGCCCCTCTTTTTTGGTATATATTTCTCAGAGGTACAGGCAAGCACAGGAAGACTATGGCAAACCAAGTTCACAGAGGACTGCAAACTGGGGGCCATAACTGACACTCCAGCTGATACAGACATCCTCCAGAAGGGTCTCACTGAGACAGATACCTGCTGTCAAAATCATGGCCTCAAGCTAAATGCCAAAAAGTGCATAGTCATTCCCTCTGGAAAAAAGCAAAGTACCCGAGAACTACCACATATGTGGAAGTCCCCTAAATACAGAAAATGTAATAAGGGATCTGGGGACCCAAGTAGATAGTAATCCCTCCTTTGATAATCACATTGCCAAGGTGGTTAGAAAATCCTTCCATGTGACCCACCTAATCACAAAAGGGTTCGCATCTAGAACAAAAGAGGTTATCGTGTCCCTCTAGTCATCACTCATCAGACCCATCATAGAGTACAATGCCCCATTTGGGATGTACCTTACAAGACACCTGCAACAGCTGGAAAGACCACAGAAGTACCTCACCAAGAGGATTACAGGCCTCAAACAGATACCCTATGCAGCCCAAATGAAGAAACTCCAGCTGTAGTTGGTTGCATACCGCTTACTCAGAGGAGATCTCTGCCTGACATACAAGGCCATGTCCAACCCAGAATTGATGGACATGCTCCACCTAAAAAAAAACAAATCCCTGAGAGACACATGCTCTAAGGACCACAATGATAAATAGGACATGCTGGAGGGATAGATTCCTGTCCCAGAGACTCACCATGCTTTGGAACAGGATTCTAATGTGCATTAGGCAGAGCCCCTCACTAACATTCTTCAAAAGAAACCTTGATGTGTGGATGGGAAACAGAACATTTACCCTGGGGATCACTGCTGTGGCTCTGCTGAACAGAGGCACAGGGAACTAATGGCTCTGCTGGACAGAGGCACAGAGAACTAATCTAATGGGGCGGCAAGAGCCAACACATTCTGTCTAGGCTTATAGATGCCCTCAGGCAGATAGCCTAGTACTTACCTATGAACCTAGGAACAAATTCACTGCATCTACTCTCTCATCAGTTACTGATACATACTCTACATAAAACATGGACTGATGCGACTCTACCTGATCAATTTGCTTTTTTGTGTGACCCTTCTTTACAACTGTGTGGGGTTTACTTGATTTGCAAAACTTTTGAAAATGATTCCATTTTTTACACTTGTGACATTGCTGACCAAATGCTAAGCATTTCTCTCTTTTAGTCTCATGATTGTCACCACAGTTGCAACAGTTAAAAATAAAGCTGGGCTTGGGTTTTGCTAACTCGCATTTGAACAGCACTGAGCATGCTCCTTTAACTGAATGGTGTTATAACTTGTTGGAAAACTATGTGGTTTCCCTGGTGAGCCAGCAGGGGTTGTAGCTGCCATGTGCTTAGACCTACTTCTGTTTGCACTTGTTGCATGCTATCTACATTTGCTCTGGAGCCTGCTGAAACCATGCTCTTGCCACTTGCAACCATACTTGTATGTTTTTCTATAGCTTCATGGATTTGACAAATCTCAATGGCTTTACTCAATGTTAAATCACTGTCACAAAGCAAAATGTTTTTCACAGCAGCACTATTAATACCACACATGAGCCTGTCCTTTATTAACTCATCTTTTAGGTCATCAAACTGACACATTTTAGCTATGTTTCTCAAGTCAGTTATATAAGCTGCAAAAGTTTCCTCTGGTTTCTGATCTCTCATGTAAAACAAATGCCTCTCTAAGTAATATTTGTCTGGGGGATACACATTTCTCTGAATTTGTGCTTCAAACACTCGGGGTCTTCCCTTGATTCAGCCTGTAAAACAATATGATGATTTTCACCTTCTCCCTCGTATACTGCTGGTACATGCACAAATGAGTGCTCTCTTTCAATGGCCTCTGACCCAGCTAGGTTTAGCAAAATGAATGCCCTTGGTGTGTGCATCTTTATCTGAATAAGCTGCTTGTATAAAAATATACTCCTGCTCAGATATTCTCCATTTCTCTGCAATATTCTAATCAAATATAGGTGGTAAGGTCTTTCAAAATCCATCTGCCATATTAACACATACTAGTGAAGGGCTTTGCAAATATGCACGAACACATACACATACACATACACATATGCCTGAAATTTATGCCAGTATTTGTGACTTTGCCCAATGGCACAACAAGACTCTGTATAACTGAACTTTGCGAAATAAGTCTCTTGGCCACTGTAATACTCTTGAAATTACTGTACTTCAAGAAATCACCTCTTATCAGTGTAAGAAACATTTCAAATAACTGCACAATGTGAACAAACTGGGCAGAAGAAGCTCAGAGTCAGTAACATTTCGAAGTAATTCAACTTTGCAAATAAACTGTACACAGCACATTGAAATTTCCCCAAAATTGCGGTACCTTGCTAGGCAATTCTTTACAGTGCAAGAAACACTCTGTAATGGAGGCACTTTGCGAATAGACACACCCAGCACAAGAAACTTTTCGAAATGCCTATACTTTGACTGAACTTCACACAATAGTTGCACTTTGCACACAAACAAACTCTTCAAAATACATGCACAGTAACAAGCACACACTGTAAGCACTTTTCCACACTTTGAGATACTTTGAATAACCCTATGTATGCCCTTGATACAACACAAAGTCATAGTTATGCCAAAACACAGCACTTGGGCTAAAAACACGCAGTCAACTCACTTTATTTACACTTAATGTGCCCTTTTTGCCCTTATTATATTTGTTTTGCTTGTTTAATCTCTTTTCATGCACATTGTACTTTTCTTGTGCTTGTTTAACTCTAAACATGCCCATTTTGCCTCAAACACACTTGTTTTGCTTTAAACATACTCATTTTGTTTTTCTGATAATCATTTTATCAAATATCTTAACCTTAAACATTTCACTTAGTTAATAAACTTTTTGTGCCTCCCACTTGTTTAACAATGCAGTTTGTGCCCTTGTAATGCCCCATTTTATTATTTTTTTTTTTGTAAAATAAGCAGTTTGTGGAAATTCTCATTACCTTTGATTTTTTTCTGGCTCTTTTTCATGCTTATTTCTTTTAGTTCATAGCTTCATAGGTAGGTGCTAGGCTATCTGCCCAAAGGCATTTATAAGCCTAGTGGAAATGTGTATGTTTTTACCACCTCCTTAGATTAGTTCCCTGTGCCTCTGTCCAGCAGAGCCACTGAAGTGATCCCTGGGGTAAACTTCCTGTTTCCCATCCACTCATCAAGGTTTCTCTTGAAGAGTGTTAGTGAGGAGCTCTGCCTAATGTAGATTGGAATCTTGTTCCAGAGCATGGGACGTCTCTGGGACAGGAATCTATCCCTCCAGCACATCCTATTTATTGTGGTGAGGTTTAGATCCCTAGAGCGTATGGCTTGAGGGGATATGGTTTTCTTTAGGTGGAACATGTCCATCAGTTCTGGGTTAGACATGGCCTTGTATGTCAGGCAGAGATCACCTCTGAGTAAGCCGTATGCAACCGAATACAGCTAAAGTTTCTTCAGTCGAGCTGCATAGGGCATCTGTTTGAGGCCAGTGATCCTCTTGGTGAGGAACTTCTGTGGTCTTTCCAGCTGTTACAGGTGTTTTGTAAGGTACATCCCAAATGAGGCGTTGAACTCTATGATGGGTCTGATGAGTGATGTGTAGAGGGGCACAATGACCTCTTTTGATCTGGATGCAAACCCTTTTGTGATTAGGTGGGCCACATAGAAGGATTATCTAACCACTTTGGCAATGTGATTATCAAAGCAGAGATTACTATCTATTTGGGTCCGCAGATCCCTTATTTCGTCTTCTGTATTTAGGGGGCTACCACCTATGTGGTAATTTGTGGGTACTTTGTTTTTTTCAAAGGGGGTGACAATGCACTTTTTGGCATTTAGCTTGAAGCCATGGTTTTGACACCAGGTATCTGCCTTAGTGAAACCCTTTTGGAGGATGTCTGTATCAGCCGGAGAATCAATTATAGCCCCTAGTTTTCAGTCATCTGCGAACTTGGTCAGCCATAGTCCTCATGTGCTTGCCTGTACCTCTGAGAAGTATATGCAGTTTACCTTCACTGTCATCTCTGCACCTCATGGCTCTGAATATCAGTCGCTGGAATCCCATTTCTGACACCATGTCGCTCTCCTACTTTGGCCATAATAGAAGAGTCTTCATGGGTTCTGTTCAAGCAGCTTTATTATATACAAGCATATCATGATAGAAGTTTACTGACTTTAACTTAAGTAACTTTTATACAAACTAACTACTGCAATCATACATGCTCACTCTCTGGCTGCACTCTCAAAATGGCACTGGGAATAGCACGTGCCCAGTATTTATATGTGCACGTTCAGTCCTTGAGATGCTTCTTAAAGATAAAGCACATACACTCCGATCTAGAAGGGGGAAAGCGGGAAACATTTAGTTTACCTTGTCACTTGTGTCAAAGCTGTGTGACCCTTGAGGGTCATCCTAGATAATAAATTGACAGATAAGGACCAGGTATTATCTCACGTTAAGTACCCCTGCTTCCACCTTAAGAACATTTATTCTATTTTTCGACCTACCTAAGATAGTCCATGCCCAGATTTCATCTTGCCTAGGTTTTATAACTCCTTGTACCTGTGACTATCTGTCTCAAACCCTGGCAGTTTGCAGGTTGTACAACACTCCACTATCAAGCTAGTAACTGGTACATTTTGTTAAATCATATAATGCCAGTCCTTAAGCCTTCATTAGCTGTCTGTACAGTCTTATATCAACTACAGTGTTATGGTCTTGGTTTATCTTGCCCTAAATAACATGGGTCTCCATCCCTTAAAAGCTTGCTGGTGCACTCCCATCTTGTCTCTGCCCTCATCTTTGTCACTATGGAGTTTTTGCTTGCTCCAGTGGCAAAGTGTGAGTCTTTGGATATAATTTCTTTCACCTGTCAGGTCATTCACCTTTAGAATCTTCTGTCATAATGACTTAGGGAGTCCACTACACAATGTGGCTTCTGAAGTTTCCTAAAAATGCTCTTGGTTGAGTTGGAATTTAGTATTTAAATACATTTTAGCTCTGCATTGAGATTTTGCCTCTGTCAGACTTATTGCTTTAGACCATGATTTTCATTTATTGTGTTTGTGTTTGTGTTATTTCAGATACTTAGTTGTACAATACTAGTATTCTAAGCATTTAAATATACTTGATTTTTTGAACATAGTCTAACTTTTACAAAGCCTTGAAAAACAGGGACAATGATTGACAAAATAAGCAAATTAAAAGCTCGTCTGTTGAGTAGAAGACATAGAAATAAAATGAAGTGGCCTTAAACATTGAGTAGTAAGATATTTGGGTAGAGAAAAAAGCATGACAGTAACCTGGACAGTACAGTAACAATGCATGGAGAGGTCCAAAATGACCATACAGATCCTTCAGAGAGTAACATGACAAGTGGTTATAAATGAAGTAGCCAGAAACTTGAATAAGTTACTTCAGAACTATAAGCCCACTTGGACCTATGAGAATGATGGGTATACATTTTCTTGACATTATTATCTGGCATCACAGTTTATAAAGTTAAAGCCTCCTTACCTCTGTTGGAAGATATAAAGCCACTGAAACCCCAGTAGCCAGAAACACCAGGCCATGACAAAATTAGCCTTTAATCCCATAAAGAGTCATGACCATAACACATGGCATGCTAACCAACAGCAACATTTTCCAGAGTATTGTCAATATTATTGTTAACTTGTAAACCCAATAAGGATTTAGAAAAAAAAAATGTATGCCTTATCTCCCTTCTAAATGAAGATTATAAAGTTATAGATAATTGCTCTGAGATTAGAACAAGAACAAACTTGTGCATGACCAGTTCACATCCCTTAAGACAAGGTAAGTGGATTCAAAACTGATAAATGCTGTATGCTATTTTAAAGCAGCTAAGAGCTCACTATAGTATTAATGGGAGGGATGGCTACTGATGCCATAAGAAAAGGCAGCACTAGAATATATTGCCACGGCCCTTATGGCAACTGTTATTCAGAAGTGTACTTTTTGACACCCAAATGATCAATCTGATCGATTGTCTGTGCACTGCATAATCGTGACAATAAAAAGGAAAACCTAATGAAGCATCTTCCACCTTCATTACATGTTAACAGCGGAAACAGTGGATGCATCAGCAAAGATTGCTAGACTGCAGCCATTAGAAGACTCCAAGTGGAAGTGGCATAAAGTCACCAAGTCATATAGCTGTTCAGAGATACTTTGTTTCTCTGCCCACAGGACCTGGACACAATGCCCTCAAGCTTCATAAGCCTCATTGAGTGCTATAGTCTATATCTCATACCACAAAGCTGACTGAGGAAATTTGAATGGTTCCCAATGAGTACATTTACAATATTTAATAAAATCCTAGGCAATGACAGTTACGGTGCAATAGTCCAGAAATGTTCTTAGGTTCACAAGTTCATAGGTGTATACTAGGCTAATGACCACTAGGGCCTTTATTGGTCTAGCCATGCAACCAAAATGTGACCCACAAATTTGATTTATATAGGGGGTGATTTACTGACTGATTCTTTTCATTAGATCCATAGGTGCCAGATCAGAAATGAATTTCTGATTACCCATCAATTGGTCCAAGTTGCAGTTAAGTAGAGACAGGGGGAATTCTGCTTCATATGGAAAACATATTTGTCTCGCCAACATATTCTATTTGTGTTTCAAGCAAAATGTAGGTCTTTTAATAGAGTACTTCTGACACTTTTGTTTTGCATATGTGCTAAAGGTTCATCAAAAGAGGGTCCAGGGATGCCTTGTATGCCAGGCAAAGATCATCTCTCAGAAGTTTGTATGATACTGAGTAAAAAGACAGGGCTTTGAGGTGATCAGCTTAGGATATTATGTTTACTCCCTGTATTCTTTTTGTAAGGAATCTTTGTGGACATTCCAGTTGATGCATTTGTCTGGTCAAGTACATATTGAAGAGGGCATTATACTCTATGATGAGTCTGCTGTGGGCCAAGTACCATGTTATGATGACCTATCTGGACCTAGATGCCATGTCCTTGCTTATAAGATGAGCAGCACAGAAGGATTTTCTTACTACCGTGGACACATGTTGGTCAAAACCTAGGTTATTATCTACATGAGTACCCAGATCGCTGACTATTGAATCAACTTTTAGATATGTTTTATTGATAATGTAGTTAGTCAGGGTGGTTGACTTCCCAACAGGTACTATAATGCATTTCTTTGTATTGAGTTTTAAAACATGACATTAGCACTAAGACTGTCTGTGTCAGGCCTTCCAGAAGGGTGTTATCTTGGAGGATTCAGTTACCCCTCCCAGTTTGCATTCATCTGCAAACTTGGATAGCCAGAGGCCTTTGACATTGGCTTTGACATCCAAGATGAAGACACTGAAGAGAAGTAGAGGAGTGGGTGTAGCTCAGAGCCCTGGGGGACTCCACTGATAATCAGTCTCTTTGTGGAGGTGGCCTCATTGATTCTAACCTCCAAGTTCTGTAAGTTTGTTGACTGCCCAAGTGGGGTATTGTGTCAAATGCTTTAGTCAGATATAGGTAGCCTGTATGCACCATTTTCCCCTCATCATTGCCTTAGCGACATTTTTAAGGAAGTCCACCAGATTCAGTAAGCATGACCTTCCTTTTACAATGCCAGACTGGTATGGATCCAGTGTCTTGAGGTCTACTATGTCCTTGCTAATAATGTCCATGACAATTCTTTCCATGGCTTAGCAAGTAAGACTAGTTAGACTAATGGGTCTGTAGTTTCCAGGAAATGTTAAAGGTTCTCCCTTGTGAAGAGGGATGGCCATCACAGACCTGAGTTAAATAATGACTCCAGGGGTCATGATAAGTTTTATTTTAGACTGTTCAGGAGGCATTCTGGGAAGTTATTGAGGCCATGTTCTTGGCTTTAGCATGAGTAGTCAGTGCACACTCCCTAATTATAGTTGGAGGGGTTATGTTTGAGGACTTTTGGGGGGGGGGGTGAGAAGGGGAGTAAAGTTGGAACTGAATTTTTCCACTAACAGGTTTGCTATGTCACCAGGCTTGGTGAATATGGCACCATTAACCACCACTTTTGCACATTGCTATGTGCTGCCCTTGAGGTTTCTGACATAGCTGAAGAAGGCATTATGGGTATCTTTCACCTGGGAGGCTATCATAACCTCATAGTTGGCTTTGCTTGACCTAATTAGCCCTCTTAGTTACCTATTTAGTTTGATGAAAGTTTTTATCTTTGTGGGAATTACCTTTCTTGATTTTTGCCATAATTCTAACATGTTATCGGTATGCATCATAAGAAAAGATTCTTATTTCATATGTAAGGCAAACTAGACCATTAAATACAACAAAAGCAAAATCTGATGCTTGAAATGAAAGGGCCTTCCATCAAATTCATCTGGAAAGGTAAACCCAGTTTGTCTCAGTATCTGTTTTTCCGTGGACTTTTTATGCCTGTGCCAAACATCTTTCTCAGAACTTCAACATGTGGCACAAGAACTCTGTTTTGAAAAACAGATGACATTTTGTCAGCCAGTTAGCAAAAAATAGTTGCTGTAATAATTAACAGTCAAGCTTGTTACTTTAGAAAGTATTGTCCAAACATTAAAATAATGGTTCCACTTGTTTACTGGGAGAAGATAAACCTCGTTAAATGCTCACTGTCTTATAGCTTTCTGGGTGTTTAAACCATAGTGTAACTGAGATCATTGCAAATTACATGGGCATGATGGTTACCCCTACAGCTTGATCAAGCCCATGCTGCAGTTATATGGTATATGGGTGGTGGTTCAAAGGGTGTCAATTAGGAATAACATAAATATATTGTGACCCATTCAGTTATATATTATATATATTAAAGTATTCAGCAAACACAACTTAAACTTATACTGCATCTGATTACAAATGAAATACTGGGACCCTTCCACAATCTTTTTTTTTTTTTTCCAGTAGTAATTTTCATTTCCGCAGTGCACTAAATACAGATCAGGATAAATCACACAATAAAAAACAAAATACAATAATGGTTACACATAAGTCTCAAAACTACTAAAACAAATCTAATGACTATATACAATATCTATAAAAAGTGCTACCAAACTCCAGTATAAGGAAAATGGATATCATAACATATGAATTAAATATTACCTCATACTTTATAGATCTATTAATGTACAAACTGATATCATTGTGGTGAAGTGGGCTTTGCTTCACTCTAACCACCATTTGAATTGTTTCAATATTACATGTCTTTAGTTAATCTCCTAGTAGGTGGTCAAAGAGAAGTTTCCAAAATTTCTGATAATAAGCTAGTTTTTTTTAGCATCCCTAATAAGTTTTTGAGAGGATATATATGATGCTGCCATCTTCCTAAATTCATTCCATGAAACTTTGGTACAATCTAACCAATTTCTGATTATATATAGCTTGATTAATGAACAAAGAGTAATTAGATATGATATTGTAACTTAGGGAGTTTCAAATCAGTGATACAAAGAACAGCAAATTCCCATGATAGGGTTGATTTATGATATCCCATTTTTTTCTAATTGTACCTTAAGAGAACCCCAAAGATTCCGGGAATATATACAGAAACATAGGACGGGGACCCTTCCACAATCTTACAAAATAGCCTAAGCTTCCTCATTGTTCCTCAACTTTATACTCAAAGTTCTTAGAAGAGACTTACATTCTGTAAGGAATGGAGGGAGATCTAAATCATGGTTTTGTGCATGGATTCTTATCCCATTTAGGAAAAGTAAAATAAAATGGTCTCAGTACATAAGGCCACTACACTGTAAAATGCAGGAAAAAACAAAAACAAAAAAAAAACACCACCTGATTAAGAAACTAAAAGCACAGTATTGCTGTAGAAGTAAGTGCACTGTTGCATACCATGGAGGTAGCTGATGTGCAGTACATATGAAAATGAGCTACAGCGCATGGTTATAAGCACTACACTCATTAAGAGACATATGCAGTGCACACCAGAGCTGTCTGCTGAACCAGCAGTGCAATGCACTTAGAGAAGAGCTGTAAAAGAAAAGAGTCCATTATTCTCCTATAGATGCACGTGCATGCGCAGGTGCAGACACACACACACACACACACACACACACACACACACACACACACACACACACACACATGCATACAAACATACGTAAATATCACTGATGTTCCACTCACCGGGCTAAACAAGGAGAAAGTTACTGTCAGCTGCCTGTCAGGTGCCAGGATCCACCACATAATGCACGCACACAGGTCACTCCACAACAAGTATAAATATGACCCTGAGACATACCTCCCTGGACTACATGAAAAGAGACATGGAGGAGCTCTCTGATTTTGCAGCCCAGGCAGGTATGACCCTAGCCTTGAGTAGCATCCTGCCACCACCCAGAATGATACCACAGTACAAGGACAAAATGACTGACTTCAACAATTGGCTAAGCTACTGGTGTCATTCTAAGGGGATCCAGTATTTGTCTGCCTGGGATGACATGATCAACAGACCACGATGCTTTGCCAGAAATGGCCTGCACCTGTCGCCCTTGGGATTCCCGATAATGGCTAAGGTTCTTGCCACCCCTAAAGTGCCTTTTTTAGGCAAGATTTAAATGACAAATTCACCACCATAACAGGTATAAGCAAGCAAAATCTGAGGATAATGCTACTCATTGCTAGAAGTCTAAACCTCAAAATGCACTCACTCGAGGCACTACTTAAAATGGAGAACATCGACATCTGTGCAGTGACAGAGACCTGGTTCAAAGCTCCAGAGAGCACTCCTGCATTACCAGGCTATAATTCATACCACACCTTTCGGCCACCTAACCCGGACTGAAGCACTAAAGGCAGAGGCATGTCCATATTCATTAAGGTTATCCACACCTCCAGGCTAGTTGCACAGCATAAAGCATCCGAGATTATAAATGTGCAACTAACTCTGGGCAAGACCGCAATCCAAATTGTAGCTTGCTACAGACCCCGCACCATGTCCCAAGATTCCCACTCTTCGTTTCTTGATACATTGGAAAATATTAGGGTACAACCAACACCCTAATAATGAGCGATTTCAACTACCCCACCATTAACTGGGAAAACTACTCATGTACCAACTGTTTTTCTCAACGTTTTCTGGAATTCATAAATTCCAACACCTTGGAGCAACTTATTTACACCCCCACCAGGGGCAGCAATATCCTAGACCTGGTCATTACCAACATGGGCGACCAGTGTTCCACACACGAGGTCAATTCCTCGTTGGTCAGATCCGACCACAAGCTAATCACCATAGACATCCACATCCTGCCCCCCCCCCCCCATTAGGGAAACCACCGTAAAAAACTTCTCCAAAGCCAACTTCACACTTTTTAAGGCAGAAGTGGCAAATTTCATGACACCCATGCAGACGGACAATAGAGGTACAAATGCTGAATCCTACAAAAATGCACTTTATAAGCACTTACACAAGTGCATGGATCGTGCTATCCCTCACAGAACCAAGATGCTATCCTCCAAAAAAAAGGAAGCCAATCTGGTGGTCCTCTCCTATAAACAAACTCTACAACAGAAGAAAGAAACTGTTGCAAAAAAGACTAAAATCCCATGACTGGAGGAGCTCCCTGGTCAGCCTCAGTAAGAAGCTGAGATTCCTCATAAAATCCTCCAAAACTAATTACGAAAACAAAATTGCCACTGGCTCTAAAGACAACCACAAAGCATTCTATAGCTATGTTAAGAATCTCAATGGCAACACTCAGATTTGCTCTGTGTTACAGCACAATGGCACTAAATATACAGAACCAACTGATATTGCCAATATCCTGGCAGATAGGTTCAGTGCTAACTTTAACCCCCTCTCACCCCCTAGAGGCCCCATATCTATACCAGAAGAATGCAAAGTTCCTTTAATCACAGCTGCACAGGTAAAAAACACACTCTCCAAAGCCAAGAACACAGCATCCATAGGACCTGACAATATCCCAGGCTGCGTTCTACATGAACTTCAGAACGAACTGGCACTCCACCTAAGTACCATGTTCAGTCATAGCCTCACCTCAGGCTTTGTGCCCACTGAATGGCGCACCATGACCGTTATCCCACTCCACAAAGGGGGAGCCACAATGGACCCCAGGAACTACCGCCCCATTAGACTGACAAGCCTGGACTGCAAGACCGTGGAACATATCATCATGGAACTCATAAACAAAGACAATGGTAATCTCCAAACTCTGGACCCCACCCAGTTCGGGTTTGTACTAGACAGATCATATCTCCTAAACCTGACAGACTTCTTTGAAGCAGTCATCAAAGCCATAGATGAGTGTAAGGTGGTTCACACAGCCTATCTAGATCTCGCCAAGGCTTTCGACACCATCCCCCACTCTGGAATTATAGATAAACTCACTAAACTAGGTATAAATCCCTATGTCACAAGATGGGTTGCCAACTGGTTCACGGACAGAACTCACACTGTGAAAGTAGCAGACTCCAAACCCGACTTCAGACCAGAGACAAGTGGAGTACCACAGGGTTCAGTCCTGGGTCCTCTCCTGTTTGGCATCTACTTCTCTGAAATACAGGCTAACACAGAAGGTCTTTGGCTAACGAAGTTTGCAGATGACTGCAAACTGGGAGCCATAATCGAAACTCCTAACGATGTGGACATCCTACAAAAGGGCCTCACTGAGACAGATGCCTGGTGTCAAAGCCATGGCCTGAAGCTCAATGCCAAAAAGTGCATTGTCATCCCCTTTGGTAAAAACTCTGTACCCTTGAACTACCACATAGGTGGTAGTCTACTTAACACCGAAAGTGTGATAAGAGACCTTGGGACACAGGTGGACAGTAGTCTCTCCGCTTTGATAATCACATTGCCACAGTGGTCAGGAAACCCTTCTACATGGCACACCTCATCACAAAAGGTTTCTCACCCAGAAACAAAGAAGTCATTGTTCCCCTCTACTCATCACTCATTAGACCCATTATAGAGTGCAGCGCCCCTTTTGGTATGTACCTCACAAGACATCTACAACAACTGGAGAGGCCACAGAAATACCTCACAAAGAGGACTACTGGCCTCAAACAGATGCCGTACGCAGACCGTCTCAAAAAACTCCAGCTTTACTCTGTCGCATATCGCCTACTCAGAGGCGATCTCTGCCTAACATACAAAGCTATGTCAAACCCAGAGTTGTTGGACATGCTCCATTTAAAGAAATCCCAATCCCTCCAAGATACACGCTGTAGGGACCTAAACCTTGTCACTACAATAAACAGAACATGCTGGAGGGATAGATTCCTGTCCCAGAGACTTCCCATACTCTGGAACAGACTACCTATCTATATCAAACAGAGCTCCTCATTAGCACTCTTCAAGAAAAATCTTGATGATTGGATGAGAAATAGGAAATTCACCCCAGGGATCACTTCTGTGGCTCTGCTCGACAGGGGCACAGGAAAATAATTTTCTTGAGTGGTGAAATCCAGGGTACCTTTTTGGCTAGGCTTATATAGGCCAGTAGCCTAGTACCTACCGATGAAGCCATGAACCTATGTGTAGATTTGAATTACTATCCCCTTACAAAATTAAAAATAAAAACATTCACAGACAGCAATACTACACTATTTATATTAAGTAGTAACATAACTAGCTTATACATAAGGAAAGCAATATGCTTGCATTCACCAATTTTCAAGAAGAACAAGATATTTGTTAGTTTGTGCTAAACCTGTGACAGACAAAATGGTAATTATTTATGTTTTTTCCAATTCTACAATGACTAACATATTGTGTCTACAAATAAGAATGCTTTGGTTTGAAATGAGATAGATGATGAATGACTTATTTTAATAACAAAGGCAGTTGTATTATCAAGTTTTAGGGGGGGGTTTGCAGTGAATGCATTTGAGATTTTTTACTGTGTGGTATGTTGTGAGGTAGAATGTAGTGGAAAAGCACACAGTTCTAATGTTGTTCTAAATGTAACTACCATGTTAAGAAATGGACAGTTTCATAAATGCAATAGTTTAAACGTCACCATGGATACCATAACCTTTGTTCTATAGGAAATGGACAGCCACTTTGCTTTTGTGAAGGTAAAGCATTGGTGCTCCCTGCTTGGGGAACTTGACATAACTCTACAAAACTTGTTGCTCAGCCTAGAGTGAGCTGTGAGGGTTGATTCAACCACTGGTACAACATGTTCAAAGGTGAGTAACAGAGCTCCTTCACCAACACAGTCCTAGCTGGTTCTTTATCAATATTACTAATTACAATAACCTCCTTTCTGTGATCTAAGGTTTGTGCCACATGATTTGGGATATGTAGCTCTGTCCAACAAGGCCAGACTCGGTTAGCCTTCATGTCCTTGATCCAAAACTATAAGGTCTTGGTTTCTCCATTGAGGACTGTTTTTTTTTTCCTTCTGCCTTGAAGAAAGATCTTGTTACTGCTATCCTTAAAAATTTCTCTTCACAATGTTATTTTTCACAACTACTGCCCCATCACTAAACCTCCCTTTCTTAATAATGTTATTGAGAAAGATTACTGAGAAGGTCATGTATGTGCAGCTTGACTTCTATCACACAACTATTTCAGTCTGGGATTCACACTCACCATAATACTGAGACTGCCTTTAGTGATCTGCTCATGTCTAGAGACCAACAGTGTTATTTATTACTGGTCCTCCTAGATCTCTCAGCAGCTCATGGAATTCTGATCAAGCAATTAAAATCTTACTGCAGTATCTCCCATGTGATTTTACACTAATTTATTTAATTCCTGTTTGACCATACTCAAAAAGTTTACTCAGGTATTTACACCACCTCTTCATACCATCTTGATCACAGCATGCTACATGGCTCAATCTTGGGTTCCATTTTGTTCACTGCATACATGATTCCATTAGGAAAGCGTATAAGGGGAATAGGTCTAGTGTATCACAGCTAAACTGATAACACCCATCTCTACCTCCCATTCCTTCAGAAAGGCATGACTAGCGTGTATTCCCCTGATGAAGATCCAGAGTATATTTATTCTAGGTTAACTTGTAATTGGTTTAAACTAAATACCTCCAGGCCTGAGACCATCATCATTTATGCTACCTTGAGAAAGCTGTCTCTTCTTCCTCTTCCCAGTCATATCATATATGGAGACAATAAGCCTGAGTTTATTAACAAGATGTGGAATTTGGGAGAGATCATGGATTGCCAAGTAAAAGTTCAGGACCAAGTGTCTACTTTTGTTAGTTTCCTATTTCTGCCTGCAGATTATTTGCAGCTCAAACTCCCTGCTTCAACCCAGTGCCTCAGTAGTTGTTTGTGGCCTTGTCTCCTCTTGCCTTTACTCTTACAATATCCTTTACCTGAGGCTGCCTGATACCACGACTGACCATTTGCAGCTGCTGCAGGACTTGATGGCCAGATTTCTAACTGGTACTGACAGATGCCAAGCTATTGCACCTGTCTTGTATAGCATTCACTGGCTACCTATTCAGTTTCATATCTTGTCTTGGTTTTAGTCTAGTTGTCCATACACAGCTTGGGTCCCCTCTAACCTTAAGGTGCTTATGGTACTATACTGCAGCTCCCGGGTTTGGTGCTTTGTTTCTCAGAGATCATCAGCAGTTTCTTAGCTACTTCTAAAGACATCAGGTATCTACTCTTTTGCATATCAGACACTTTAGCTGTGGAATCTACTGTCCTGGTGGCTCTAGAAGTGACCTCCTTAACCAGCTTCCACAGGTTGCTCAAATATCATTTGTTTGAGCTTGGTTTGGATGATGGATATAGAATGTTTTGTAGACTCATTTCAGATCTTATCTTATAACACAGCCTGCTTCACTACAACGACCATAATTTGGACAACAAATGTTGTCTTTGACACTTGGCCCTAGCACCTGCTTTTGTTTGATTTTACCCAATTTTGAATCTTATTTTTTATAGCTAGATCTGGATTTTCTTCCTGAATTTAGTTGTGCTATCTACTTGTGGTTTTGTTAATGTATTATGCATTTTATTGCTCAGTTGTATTCAGTGTTTTACTTTAAAGCATCCACAATAAAATTAAAGTTGAATTTAAGGTTTTCCAGTGGGATCAGTGAGGAAGACTTGCACAAATCTGGGAAAAGGCCAGATGCCAACAAGATGTTTATATGTACAGTGTAGAAAGACAATGCCATCTTTAGTATCATTTGCTCATGAAACTCCACGAAGAGACCATCACTACCAGGGTGACCATGACTGGAAACTATCTCAATCCACGGGTTCACATCCTGCAGAGCTACAAAATGGAAGCTGAAACTGGCAGTAGAACATAAAATGAAGCTGTAAATGAGACAATATTTGTTGTCCAAATCATGGGAGTGTTAGTAGCAGACTATGTAAGAAAGCAGCAAAATATTCTGTAGTTAGACTCAGATTAGCAACATATTTATCATCATGAGCGAAATGAGTATCTGGTTTGACTCTTCCAGCCAAACTGTTAATCTCTTGCCAGAATGAATAAGAATAACTCTGCAGGGTGACCTGCCTACAGTTCACGAAACATACCTTAGCTATTACAGTCATCCTTTTGCAGTCACTTCCATAAGTACAATATATAGCTGTACCAAATTTCTGTTTGTTTTTATCCAAAATCTTACCTGGCATTCATCTGAATGGAATAGGCTTTGTTTAGTTGAACACAGCCATAGGGAATTCTGACTTGATAGCCTCTTGAGTGTAATGGAATAATAAATGCCTTGTAGAGGTATTTGTAGATCCAGAAGACAGTCTAGAGCTTTGCTACAGTCAGATTTCACACAGCTCCAGCCTAAGTCTGCAAGCATGTAGTATGGGCACCCAAGTTATATCTTCTTACTTACTCAGTGATATAGATATTGCCTGGAGGTACCTTTTCCAGCAGAGAAATGTGCACTGAACATTCAGTGACAGCTATAAATCACAGGCTTATCCAAGGGTGTGATAAGTCTACCTAATCTATTAGTAACTATCCATTTCTCTTTGAGTGCTTAAGTCTAACAGGACTGAGGCTGATAGATCAAGAAATTATTTAACCAAAAACCCAACACAAACTTGATAAAAAGTATATCCAGAAGCACAAAAGCAATCAAGCAGATAATCGACAATCGACAAATGAATAAAATAATAAAATAATAAATTTTATTATTTTATTCATTTGTCGATTGTCGATTATCCGCTTGATTGCTTTTGTGCTTCCGGATATACTTTTTATAAAGAAATTACTTAGCCGTGGGTAAGATTATGTGCTTTTTCCAAGGAATTACAATCCCAGTTCAAAATGACAAGATGGCATTAGTCAAGATTTTCATATTATGTTTAAGAGCAGATATGACAGATGAGGATAGTGGACATGTATAACAATACTGACCGTGCACCTGATTAATTCATATACAAACAAATAATCACGGAACCAGAACTGTATGAAGACAATTAAGGCATAAAATCTGGAAGAGAAATCATGAGCAATTTTCACTATGCTGCTGATACCATATTACAGGCTGAAAGTGAAAATGATCTGAAAATTCTGTTTTATCAAATTTAAACAACATAGTCTCAAAATGAGACTTCACATTAACAAGAAGAATAAGTTAAAGATCCCCACAACTGGTAAAAATCAGTGAGTTTATTCTAGATACAGAAGAAACAGAAACAGTAACAGCTTCAGCCTTCTTTGATCAATAATCGATAATAGTATGACAATAAGTCAAGAAATCACACAATGAATTGATGTTGGCAAAATGGCCTTGAAAGATCTAGATAAGATCTTCAAATCCATAAATGTATCTTTGCCTATAAAGATTCATCTTGTGCAAGCTCCAGTATTTTCAGTCATGCCATATGACTGTGAAAGTCTGACAATATAGAAAACTGTCATGAATTAAATGAATGCCTTTGAATCATAGTGTTGACAAAGAAAATTGTGTATACAATGGACTGTCTAAAAAACAAATCAATTGGTATTGAGGAATATAAAAAGTAAATATTCCCTGGAAGCTCAGATAACAGTAATGCCTTTCATACTGCAGATGTATTATGTGAAGGGAAAGTGTATTATTAAAAAATAGTATGCTTGTCAATGTCAAAGTTCAATGTACAGGAGGAAGACCCGCCATGTGATGGACTGATACAACGGCTGCAGAGGTTGATGCCCCGAACAACTATCTATAAAGTTATCGTGAGTCGACACTGGCAGCATAAGCCAACAGAATATGTGTGTGTGTGTGTGTGTGTGTGTGTAAGTGTAATCAAAAAGGCTGAATACTCATTTAATTGAATAGTTGGTGTGAGTGTAAAAAAGCAGTGATTCAATATATGAGTGAATATTAATTTGTGTGAATATAATGTGGTTGAATTAAAGTTTTATATATGGTAAGAAAGGAGTATGCAGAAATGAATGTTTGCCTGAAGAGGTGTTAATTGTGAAAATGTGCAAGACTGTCCCCTGGATTCTGCAAGCCCTGCATGGCATGCAGGACTAGTGCAGGAGCTCCAACAGGCAATATGTCTGCCTTGCAATCCAGGAATAACTTGTAGGGGTGTGCACAAGCACTCCTGCACTAGTCCTGCATGGACTCAGTTCCTGTATGCAAATTATCCCATTTGCAGGAGAAGTCCATGCAAATGAGGTGAATTTGCGATCTAGGAAGCTGGAAACCGGCCATGCAGGACTAGTGTAATCTGCAGAAATGTACTCCGCCACTAACGGAGTACATTTCTGCAGATTACAAAATGGAGCCATGACAGCTCCAAATAAAGGGTGGAAATCATGTAGAAAGCATACCAATGGCCAACTATAAGGCCATTGGCATGAAAAACACTTGCAAAAATAAAAAAATCAACTTTTTTTTTTTTAGCCGATCTCTGCTGTTTAAGCGTAGGGCAGCGACATGCCTTTCATGCTGCAGATGTATTATGTGAAGGGAAAGTGTATTATTAAAAAAAAGTATGCTTGTCAATGTCAAAGTTCAATGTACAGGAGGAAGACCCGCCATGTGATGGACTGATACAACGGCTGCAGAGGTTGATGCCCCGAACAACTATCTATAAAGTTATCGTGAGTCGACACTGGCAGCATAAGCCAACAGAATATGTGTGTGTGTGTGTGTGTGTGTGTGTGTGTGTGTGTGTGTGTGTGTGTGTGTAAGTGTAATCAAAAAGGCTGAATACTCATTTAATTGAATAGTTGGTGTGAGTGTAAAAAAGCAGTGATTCAATATATGAGTGAATATTAATTTGTGTGAATATAATGTGGTTGAATTAAAGTTTTATATATGGTAAGAAAGGAGTATGCAGAAATGAATGTTTGCCTGAAGAGGTGTTAATTGTGAAAATGTGCAAGACTGTCCCCTGGATTCTGCAAGTCCTGCATGGCATGCAGGACTAGTGCAGGAGCTCCAACAGGCAATATGTCTGCCTTGCAATCCAGGAATAACTTGTAGGGGTGTGCACAAGCACTCCTGCACTAGTCCTGCATGGACTCAGTTCCTGTATGCAAATTATCCCATTTGCAGGAGAAGTCCATGCAAATGAGGTGAATTTGCGATCTAGGAAGCTGGAAACTGGCCATGCAGGACTAGTGTAATCTGTAGAAATGTACTCCGCCACTAACGGAGTACATTTCTGCAGATTACAAAATGGAGCCATGACAGCTCCAAAAAAAGGGTGGAAATCATGTAGAAAGCATACCAATGGCCAACTATAAGGCCATTGGCATGAAAAACACTTGCAAAAATAAAAAAATCAACTTTTTTTTTTTAGCCGATCTCTGCTGTTTAAGCGTAGGGCAGCGACATGCAAACGGGATCGAGGGGGGGGGGTAAGAAAAAAAAAAAAAAGCATTATAACCAAAATCAGTATTTTGCCATTATACTCAATGGCAGGCAGAAGACAACATGGCCAGTGAATAGTGGTTGCTAAGGAGGGAGGCTCAGTGTTGGACATGTAACCATGCATTAGCAGGCAATCCGATGCAAATGAGGGAAATTATACTGAATCCCAGATTTCCCTTGCATGCTAGTCAGCACCCAACAGTGTAAGAGCAGGTATAGTTTGGTGCAATCCTAGGAGTTAGCTGACGTCATAGGGGTGTGTGTCAGGCATACTGTAAGCAGATTGGAGCCCTGTGGCTCGGGCTTGCTCCTAGCTTAGCAGAGCTAAGCAAGGAGGTGTGTCTGAGGCTGCCTAGCACTCTTTACATTGCCTAAGCGGGTGTGCGTGCCACACACTGGGTTTTAAAGGATAACAAAAAGTAAATCAGGAAATAGCAGCTCTGTGCACATTTCAGCACTCTGTGCGGCATGCCCCCGGGCTCAAACAGGAAGGCAATGGGAAGGGAAAACAGCAGTAGGAAGGTAATCTAGCATAGCTGGCAGGTAAAATGTATCAGAATCAGCCAATTACACAGACAGCAGACCAGCCCAGCTCAGAACACTACTATAAACTATGCAAACACCTTTCCGTCTGTTTTTTTCCCACACTCTACACCACCGGTGTATACAAGCGGGGAACTTTTAACAAACAAAACAAGAAAATGATAGGGGCTGCAGCAGCTATCATACAACATGTGGAAGAGGCTGAGGGTGGTGAGGATGAGAATGCTGTCAACCAACCCACAGTGAGGAGATGGAGAAGAGTGTACAGACCCAGGGTAACCTACCAGGGGCTACATGAGCTGGAGACAGTGGAGCACTATATGGTGGGCAGGGACCTCCTACAGCAAATTGTTGAGCTGTGCCAGCAATGCCTGACACACAGAACTAACAGAGGGGAACCCATCCCAGTGGATACCAAGGTATGTGTAGGCCTAGGAATACTAGCCACAGGTACCTCCCAAAGCCCAACTGGGGATATCATGGGGATCTCACAGGCATCAGCATCCAGAGTATTCCACCAGTTCCTGGATGCCATGTCAGCGCATGCTGGTGAGCACGTATATTTCCTCAACATCTGTGAGGTGTTGGCCAGCAATATGCATATCTTCCACCAAATACAGAATACCCTGAGGTGGTGGGTGCTATAGACTGCATGCACATATGCATCAAAGCACCACCCGGTGAGCGGGGTAGGGTCTACATCAATTGCAAGGGCTTCTCCTCCATCAACTGCAAGGTCATGTGCGATGCCCAGGGCATTATAATGAATGAGTGTGCTGGCTGCCCTAGAAGCTATCACAATTCCCACATCTGGCATCTGATGCAGCTGTAACAGAGATTTGCCAGTGGGGACATACCTTATGGTCACCTAGTGGGGGATGCTGGTTACACACTGGAGCCATGGCTGATGACACCCATTACAAATGCACACACACCTGAACAAGAATGCCATAATGAGGCGCACGCACAGACCAGAATCATAATAGAGCATGTGTTTAGGATGCTCAAGTCACAGTTCTGGTGCTTGGACACATCCGGTGGAGCATTGCAGTACTCACCAGCTACATGTACCCAAATTGTCATCGTATGTGCCATGCTACACAATATGATCTTGCAGAAACAGCTGCAGCAGGAACAGCACAGGGCAGGATCACACAGCCCCCCACCAATGCCAAGGCCTGCACAGGCACAAAGTGACTTGGAGGAGGAACAACCTGAGCCTGCCCCAGTAGGCAGATGGAGGTGTGCCCAGTATGCCATGACCTTGGCAAAGAGGCAATGTATAGCACATACACTGACACCGTAGGGACCCAGAAAATGACACCTCTCTCTGACTCGCACATACAGTAAAAGGGATGCCAAACATGACACTACTTGTGCTCACCCATGTATAGGGAGTGTACTATGCGCATCTGACATAGGCAGCCCTCAGCACCATGCTCAATACTGGCACACCCACAAGGTAAGCCACTCCCCTTACCGATTGCTGATTGGAGTAGTATGTGTAGTCACTTCTATCTATGGTATGGATGAGATCATGCAAAGGAATTGGGTGGCTGAATAGGATGCCAGCAGATAGTAGACACCTATAGTGGCACCATGAGATCTGTAATAAATACGGGTGTCACCATAGTAGCCAGTACTACACAGGGCGACAAAACCCACTGCAGGAAATGTGCTGGGCCACATGTGTGTCCATATGACTCACATATGCCAATCAGGGAGGTTCACATACCCTTGAACAGTCTCAGCCAGCAGAACAGGTGTAGACAAACACAAACAAAGGCTGTGCTATGGCCTCAGAATGATGCCTATGGGAAAACACCTCCCACGCTTACACAGACAGACTACATCAGGTCAAGCAGTGGGATGTTAGTTCTGAAGGATAGGAAGTCAGAAACTAATATGTAGGTCAATCAAACCTAAGACCTCTATGTATATATGCCTCTAGTCAGCATGCTAGGTTAGAATACAGAATGAAATGGAGTAACCGACATACCAGTACAGTCATAGCAAATGTGTACAAGTGTCAGGTGTGCCCCCCCATCGTATGTAGAAATGTAGAAACAGTCAGGTGTGCCCCCCCATCTTATGTAGAAATGTAGAAACCGTCAGTTGTGCCCCCCCAATCCTGTGTAGAAATGTAGAAATAGTCAGGTGTGCCCCCCCATTTCTGTGTAGAAATGTAGAGACAGCCAGGTGTGCCCCCCATCCTATGTAGAAATGTAGTAACAGTCAGGTGTACCCCCCCAATCATGTGTAGAAATGTAGAAACAGTCAGGTGTGCCCCCCCAATCCTGTGTAGAGATGTAGAAATAGTCAGGTGTGCCCCCCAATTCTGTGTAGACATGTAGAAACAGTCAGGTGTACCCCCCACAACCCTATGCAGACATGTAGTAACATGAATGTGTAGGTATAATACCAGTGGAACTCAGATGCCCAGAGGTGGCCAAGGTAGCAGGATAGATTGTAGCATTTGCACAATATGCAGGTATGTGTATGTTAGGTTGGTGTGTGTTTCATATTGTGTGAGAGTTGTCAGTATGTATGCATGTTGAGGTATGACCTAGTGGCCATTGCCCACTACTGCTGATGGCAGGGCCAAGTCCTCACAACTGAAGTGCCAAAGATAATTCCCACCAATATAACACATGCTAGCAGTGAACCATTGTAAATGTATGGTGGTAATATGTGTCACCATCTGAAAGATTGACATGGCATGGCTGTTGGGCTAGATATACAAGCAGTACACAGGGGAAAGTACCCCAGACATACAGTATATATTGTGTAACTGTGAAATGGACACACCCTTGCAATTGTACAAACAGGTATGCATCACATTATCTGATCCTGGAGTAGGGGATAGCGGTGTTGTCTGCCCGAACACTTGCAGATCACAAAGGAGGTAGGACTGCTGTATTGGGAAACAGCTGATGTACTTCCACATGCCAGCATAACTGGAATGCCCCATATATATATATCTGTGTTGGATGCAAGTAGTGTCCATAGCACACATGCACCCAGCTCACCCAAACACCACCCACAGGTACCTCTCTGGTTGTATCCCTGCTGTGGGTAATGGGTACAATATGACCCCACCTGTACAGGGCAATAGCAAAAGAATGCAGCATGCAGTGCAGATGTCCCATACAGGTGTGTCTCTAACCATAGGGAGCACCATGCCAGCATCCACACCACCTGATCAAGACTGATAGAAAGTATTGGCATGAACACCTAGCACACCTACCATGTCACCCCAGGGGAATATACTGTATGGCAGTCTGAGACTGTAGGATTGACCAAATGCAACGGCCTGCCACATCTGGCCTGCATCAACACCAAATGGCTCACAGGCCTCTGCCGAAGGCCTGTGTCAAGCATGTACTACCAATGCATGTTATGTCATGGACACCCAAATAACAGCATAACACACTCCACATAAGCCATATGCAAGGCCATGTGGACAAACCACAGTAACATGTCCACCATGTCCCACTGCATGAACTGTGGACCAACATCAAAACACAGCTGTGATGGGGTGATAACCTTAGGGAAAGTATCAGAGAATGTATGCATAATGTATGGAAGAGGATAGAATAACAGAGGGGGTGTGGGATCATGGGCAGCATGGAATGTGCAAGGTCCGACACAAAGCTGTGTGCACACACTATCCCTGGCTGCAAACACATAAATGGGTGGCTACATACCTGGCCGTACACCACAATAGGGGTAATATCCTGACTCATGGCCCCTGCCTCTGGGTAACCTGATTGAATGTGTACAGCTGTGAGGTATTGCCACAGCAGATAAGGCCATACTGTCATGTCGATGGATGTACAAGTATGGGATCCTCTGCTAACACTGTACTAAGGTGCTGAACCGGATTCACAGACCCAGTAGCAAGTGTCTGCAGCTCCCCCTCCAGAATGGCATAACTTACCATGAATATCTAGGTGTCTGCCCACAATACCGGACAGAGCTGCAGTCACCCTTGTCCCTCAAGACATCACTGTGAGCAAGAATGTCCACTTGACAGTACCATGAGGACAGAAAACATCACAGTATATAACAGTACACGTCTGAATATTTCTGCTAATAACAGTACCATGTAGCTGAAGCAGCACAGACACAATCACCTACAGTACACACTATCCCCTGCACAGTTTGTCCCCATATTGCCAAATGATTGACAGATACCCTGCAGAAACAGTTTACTACCTGTAGCTGTACAACACAAAGGTCTGCACTGTAGTACAAACTACCTGGAATTGATCCACACATTCAATACAGAAGGGAATACTGGGCATGCTCACACTCTTAGAGGAATGAAGCAAATGTCAGACAACAACATACTGAAAGGTCATACTGGGCATGCTCACACACAAACAAATGAAGCCCATGTCTGCAAACAACAGTGGACCATACATATCTGGCAGTTGCAGATGTTAGTGTATGCACTCATCAGTATGCACGAGTCATGCTTTGCACACACAGTGGATAGGAATACAGACATATATCCAAGGACAACACACTTTAATAAGCCAAAAGTAGACATACATAGATGTGTGGAAGAGAGTGACTGTGACAAAGAGCCGTTCATTATGAGGCCTGTCCCACCCAGCACACAGCCAAATGGCTACAAGCACATGAGGTGTAAATGTCACTCACTGTAGACATTAGCCACCGGTATCCATCAGCATTACAGACTATGTGGTGCAAGTGCTAGCTGTGCAACATGACTTTACAAGGAAGTAGTCATCCAGCAGCTGTATACATGTACCTGCAGAATATAACCCTGCGTGTGCCCGCATGTGGTGTGTCAACCTCTAGATGAATGGGTTACGGCCCATGCACAAACACTGCCCTCCTCATAGCCCTACTATGACAAGCCTGCTGAGGTCATCCACTTTGAAATACACCTTTGGGAAAGGTGTAGCCCCATAATCTCCATGGCATGTCCTATAACAGCGTACTGTTGTAGTGTGATAAATTAGTTAGGTAGGAGTTCTAATCCCAGACATGGCAACTGTGTGTGTGTGTGTGTGTGTGTGTGTGTGTGTGTGTGTGTGTGTGTGTGTGTGTGTGTGTGTGTGTGTGTATGTCTCTGTCTGTGTAGACAGCAATGCTTTTTAGGCTACTCACACTCACTGCAATTCAAATGCCCTACTTTGGCAAGGCTGGTGATGTAATTCACTGTGAAATACACCTTTGGGAAAGATTAACCCCAGTAATCTCTGGGGCATGTCTTATAACTGCATACTGCTGCAGTGTGATAAACTAGTTAGGTAGGAGTTCTATTCCCAGACATGGCAAGTGTGTGTCTCTGTGTAGACAGTAATGCTGGTTAGACTAGTCACACTCACTACAATTCAAATGCCTTACTTTGGCAAGGCTGCTGCTGTCATTCACTGTGAAATACACCTTTTGGAAAGCAGTAGCCCTGTAATCTCTGTGGTGAGCCCTATAACTGCATACTGCTGTAGTGTGATGAACTAGTTAGGCAGGATTTCTAATCCCCGACATCGCAACTGTGTGTGTGTCTATGTCTGTGTAGAGAGCAATGCTTTTTAGGCTAGCCACACTCACTGCAATTCAAATGCCCTACTTTGGCAAGGCTGCTGATGTCATTCACTGTGAAATACACCTTTGGGAAATGTGTAGCCCTGTAATCTCCATGACGTGTCTTATAACTGCTTACTGCTGTAGTGTGATAAACTAGTTAGGTAGGAGTTTTAATCCCAGACATGGCAACTGTGTGTGTGTGTGTATGTGTGTGTGTGTGTGTGTGTGTGTGTGTGTGTGTGTGTGTGTGTGTGTGTGTGTGTGTGTGTGTGTGTGTGTGTGTGTGTGTGTGCATGGAGCACTGCTTTTTAGGCTACTCATGCTCACTAAAAATCAAATGTCCTACTTTGGCAAGCCTGCTGATGTCATTCACTGAAATACACCTTTGGGGAAGAAGTACTCCAGTAGTCCCCATGCCACATCCTATAACAGACTAATGCTGTAGTGTGATATAGAACTCTGGTAAGGGTTCTATTCCCATACATGGCAGGTGTGGATGTTTGTGTGTGTGTGTTTCTATCCCTGTGTAGGGAGCAATGCTTTTTAGGCTAGCCACACTCACTACAATTCAAATGCCCTACTGTGGCAAGTGTGCTGATGTTATTCACTATGAAATACACCTTTGGGGAAGGAGTACTCCAGTAATCTCCATGGTGCATCCTATAACAGTGTAATGCTGTAGTGTGATATAGAACTCTGGTAGGGGTTCTATTCATACACATGGCAGGTGTGGACGTTTGTGTGTATGTTTCTATGTCTGTGTAGGGAGCCGTGCTTTTTAGACTAGTCACACTCACTACAGTTTAAATGGCCTACTTTGGCAAGACTGCTGATGTCATTCACTGTGAAATATACCTTTTTGGAATGTGTAATCCTGTAATCTCAGTGGTGTGTCCTATAACTGCATACTGCTGTAGGGTGATAAGGTAGTTAGATAGGAGTTCTAATCCCAAAAATGGTAGGTGTGTGTGTGTGCGCCTGTGCTTGTCATTTGTATCCTGTGTGGAGGTGTCTGTGAGTGTGTAACAACTAGACTCATTGTGGAGTGGGTTTTGCAAATTTCTTATGGCCCTAGTATATGTCACAATGTCCACCTTACAGGGATAACAGATGTGAAATAGCTGAGAGGCTGGTGTGAAAATCCATACCCCTACATGTGACATCAAGGCCTGGTGAACAAAGTTAGCAACCCTTGTATTACCCAGAGAACACTCTCAACCCATGCCTCATACACACACACACACACACACACACACTTGCCTAGGCAATCACTGCTATGTTGGTAGTACCCTGCATATTGCCCACTGATAGTAACCATGGTGTGATTGCAGTGGGCTACAGAGGGCATGGCATCCTGTCTATTAGTCCAATAGGCACATACATGCAGACAGTGCACCTTCCCTATGTTCCCCAATGGACATCTGCAACACCTGTGGTGCCATCAAATGTGACCCACAAAGGACATACCATGCCTTACACACATGTCCTGTATGGACAGATGCCACTGACACCAGGGAAAACTTGTATCATGCTATCAATCTAGGTGCAGGGTCCATTAACAGTTCCCGCCACATGAGGCCAGGATTGGCACATCTTATAATAACAATCTGTGTACACAACATGGACCAAACACCCCATGTACAGTACCACATGTCACAGTACATGCATGTGGGACATGTGCACATCCCAGACACTGTCCATGTCATGGACTAAGGAACACATACATGGCAAGCAATGCACAGCAATGGCCACATACAATAGTTACCAAGGTGACTGGATGGTGAATACAATACTCACGTGTGTGGGCCAATCCAGACACTACACCCCTGAGCCACATTGCAGACCATTGTCATGTGGCCTGATGCCAAGGTATAACCATCACCTAGCCTTGTATAGTCATCTGGCACAGTCGACCACTACACACCCGTGAAGCAATGCACCCATGCATGTCAGTACTGGCACCCTGTGTCTGTGTGTGTGGTGTATGATGCCTATGACCACATTCACACTCACTACAACTCCATTGGCATAATGAAGCATGCTGTCTTATGTCAGACACCTCCACATACCCTTTACCAATATAACTTCGGGATAACCCCTGTGGTGCATGTGATACCTGCACAGTACTCCATTGTGGCAATCTAACAAGTGATGAGTTGTATTCCTGACCCTGCCAAGTGTATCAATGTGTGTGAGCCCCTGAGAGAGTTTAGCTGTGCTGATGCTGATACGTGTTCTTGCGGACAGGCACATGTACTATATCCACTGTATAGCTACCATATCACTGTTGCAGATGTCACTCACCATCATATATACGTTTGAAGGGCTCTTCAACATGTAACCTATGTGGTGCATCCAATAACTGCATAGACATGTGGTAGCAATATATAGTCAGTCAGGGGTTTGATACCCTGTACTGGTAGGTGTGTGACACAAGCATGCTTAGGTTTTACTCTCCCACCCTTCCCTGACTTATCTTTATCTCTGTCTGCCTCTCTCACTACCTCTCTGGTGGATGTGGAGACTTGCACCTGCTTTGCTTAGGCAGCAGCATGTGCATTGTAAGTGATGCTCATGATCAGCTGATGGCCTCTGCATGAATTGCAGCCCTCCTTTAGCTGATTGCATGTGGAATAGCTGTGGTAACATTCCCATAGCCAATTGCATGGAAACACACTTCACTATCTAGGAACATCATCTTGGTGTTGGGCCTTTTCATTCACTGTGAGCAGGACCTAGATCTGTTATTTGGCAAACAGCATCACAGATGAATTGGGGCTTTACCTCTAACAACATACACTGTGGAAACAGGCCAACACACAGGAGGGGGATGTGCTTGACTTGACTACAGATTTTAAGTGCTGCTATACTGCATTTGGAGTAATGTTGGTTTAACAGGGTGTGTGTGTGGATATGGCTGTCCTACATGTTCTAATACCTGTCATGTCAGTGCTATGTTTATGAGGAAACCCCCATCTGTAGTGTCATCTGCAGCCTGGGCAGTGTGTGGTGCCTTATGTTTCTTGTGTCATCCACAGAGCACCTATCTGTGAACTGCAGAAGCATAGTGTGAGCATTGCAGTCAGTAGATAGTGACAGCTGTGAGAGTTACTGAGTTCATATCCCTCATAGGACATATGTTGCAACAAACCCTGTTATGACAGTAACTGTATGAGGTTATAACAGCAACATGTCAATACTGGCCCTGTGTTTGTGCTTCCAGCCACAACTCTGTCAACCTTTGTACATATGTCATGCAGTAAGAGGTGCATATGTTCTGTACACCATGTTCATTGACATCATATCTGATAACAAGCCAGTGAGATTTCAGACTGCTACACATGTTATGTATAGTAGGGGTTATTTTTGAGGACATAACCTGGGCATACTGTGGTTGTGTGTACATTACTGAGGTCTGTGTACTTATGGTGATTGTAGACAGTATGTGTATTGTGACTATGTAACTTGGCCTATCTACAGACTGTGGTAGATGTCATTGTTCTTGGTCCTGTTCTATCCGATGTTACATGCCATTCCACTGTATGCTACCCTATCGGCTTACATGTTTGTAGGACCAAAGACGCACATGTCCCATACCACAGACAGGCATTGGACCACACTGTGTAGAGGCCCAGTATATGTAGGGTTAGTGTGTGAGTGGCACATATGAGGATGGTGTTGATCAGATAGTCCATATATTGTAATATTTCTCTAGCTTACCATATGTGGCTATGGCTGTGTTCACATTGGTTGTGGCTATGCACTTTCACACAGGTGTCTGTTACTCTGTGCTGTGACATGCCTGTAGAGCCTGCTATATATGCAGGTACATGCGTATTCCCCCATAGGAAACCTAGGCTAGTGTTGTGGCAGTGTGCCTGTAGCCTGCACAGTGCTTTGTTACATGCCCAGCAGCTTAGTGTACTTACCCAGTGAGATGTTATGTCCAGATACTTGGCAGATATACTGCTGCCGGGCCACCATATCAGTTATGTATGTCAGACAAAGTAGTGGGATGCTGTACAGATGTATGTCACTAACTAGTGGGTAGTATGTGGCCATGGCACCTCTGTACCGGCGGTTATTATGTGTCAGGACAGACAGGGGTGTGTGAATGCATAAGCTATGGGGGCAAATGTATACCAGTATTTACATGATATACCCATTTACATGGCTGTTAAGAATCACATTGTCAGGCTAGGTCCACATGTCTTGCTCTAAGGGGTTCTGGGTATACCTCTGGACTGACCAGAGTGTGTCAGACTGTCCACATATATTGGCCATATCTCTGCTGTAGTCCACAGGAGCATTACTGTGCTAGCAGTGGTACCATACTATGATGCCCTTAGGATGTCTGTCAGTAGCCAATGGCGCACATCTTAAAAGGAGATGTGACCTCCCACACACGTCTGTGAAGACAATCCCTATTACAGTAGCAATAGTCTACAAATATACCTGCAAAACATACCTGATATCCCCTTGCACTAATAGGGTGGGACTATTGGGGCTGAGGTAGAGCTCCACTCCATGTTCAGCATATGCTGAACGTATATGTATATATAATTATCCATATATCTATATAGATATATACACATATACATATTGACTTACATAAATGGATATGTATATGTACACACACACATATATATATATATATATATGTATATATATATATATATATATATATATATATATATATATATATATATATATATATATACACACACACACACACACACACAAACACACACACACACACACACACACATATACATATCGACATACATAGATGGATATGTATATGTACCCACACACACATCTCGCCAAGGCTTTCAACACAATCTCCCACTCTGAAATTATAGACAAACACACTAAACTCGGTATAAATCCCTATGTCACAAGATGGGTTGCCAACTAGCTCACTGACAGAACCCACACTGTGAAAGTATCAGACTCTAAATCCAACTTCAGACCAGTGACAAGTGGAGTACCACAGGGTTCAGTCCTACGTCCTCTCCTGTTTGGTATCTACTTCTCTGAAGTGCAGGCTAACACAGAAGGTCTTTGGCTAACAAAGTTCACAAATGACTGCAAGCTAAGAGCTATAATCAAAACTCCTAATGATGTGGACATCTACTAAAGGGCCTCACTGAGGCAGATGCCTGGTGTCAAAACCATGGCCTCAAGCTCAATGCCAAAAAGTGTATTGCCATCCCTTTTGGCAAAAACTCTGTACCCATGAACTACCACATAGGTGGTAGTCTACTTAACACCGAAAGTGTGATAAGAGACCTTGGGACACAGGTAGACAGTAGTCTCTTCTTTGATAATCACATCGCCACAGTAGTCAGGAAATCCTTCTATGTGGCACACCTCATCAAAAAAGGTTTCTCATCCAGAATAAAAGAGGTCATTGTTCCCCTCTACTCATCACTCATTAGACCCATTATAGAGTACAACGCCCCTTTGGGTATGTACCTCACAAGACATCTACAACAACTGGAAAGGCCAAAGAAATACCTGACAAAGAGGATTACTGGCCTCAAACAGATGCCCTACGCAGACCGTCTCAAAAAACTCCAGCTTTACTCTGTCACATATCGCCTACTCAGAGGCGATCTCAGCCTAACATACAAAGCTATGTCAAACCCAGAGCTGTTGGACATGCTCCATGTAAAGAAATCCCAATCCCTCTGAGCTACACACTCTAGGGACCTAAACCTTGTCACCACAATAAACAGAACATGCTGGAGGGATAGATTTCTGTCCCAGAGACTTCCCATACTCTGGAACAAACTACCTATCTATATCAAACAAAGCTCTTCATTAGCACTCTTCAAGAAAAATCTTGATGATTGGATGGGAGATAGGAAATTCACCCTGGGGATCACTTCTGTGGCTCTGCTTGACAGGGGCACAGGAAAATAATTTTCTTGGGTGGCAAAAGACAGTGTACCATTTGGCTAGGCTTATATAGGCCCTAGGTTCAATAGCCTAGTACGTAGCTATGAACCTATAAACATATGAAGAGATGTACCCATGGCCATATATATGTTGCACTATACGGATGTGTATACAGACATATGTATGAGTATACATGTGTATGTACATGTAGACATATATCACCCTATTATATGTATATATATCCATATTCCTGTCATGTGTAAACCTCACAGTTGTGTATACCCTCCCAGATGTATCTCACCGTATGTATCTGCTACAGACCTCTCAACCAATCGGGGACAAATTTCAACAGAATCAGGGACAAGTCACGAAAAAATCAGGGACAATCAGGGACACTTTTAAAATATTAGTGCTATTAACTTGAAACATTGACAGAATCAGAGCAAATGAATTAATACACATTTTCTGAAGTAAAAGAAGTCTATAACTCTTAATTATTGTCATTATTCATTAAATCATTACATCCGAGTGACGCCTCCAGGTGCATCTGCAGTTACCTCCTACTGCTCCTCTAGGCATCAAATATTACTTGTTCATACTTGCATTAATAATTCCAAAAAAAAATGCTTCATGTAAGGTATCAGAATATTTTATCTTGAAACATACATGATGGCAAACACAATTATATTGATATTTGACCTCTGTCAATGAGTATTTGTTAGAATTGTAAAGTGGTAACTTCATTTTTAAAGGCTCAGGCCACACTCACTAGGAGTTAAAAGGTACACACTCAAAAGAGTTGTATCGATGGGAATGAGTTAAGTGTAATTCACCACCTTTCCTCCAAAAGTCACTAGTTTTAGGAGGGATTAAGAGGGACAGAGCCAAAATTTGAGTCAAAATCAGGGATGTCCCTGAAAATCAGGGACAGTTGAGAGGTATGATCTGCTATGTGTACATTATGATAAAACAACATATATGATGCAACAGTCATATTAATAACAAGTACTACACAATTGAGGAAGTAAAGGCAATTGTTCAGTACTACTCAATATGTGTATTGACAGATATATTGGCAAAACACCAACTGTCTTCACAGTGGTTATGGCGTAGTGGTTAAGTGCTGTGACAATAATGTATAGGGTACTGAGTTCAAGCCTTGCAAGGGCTGTTCATTTTGTTGCTGGGCAGAACAAGGGCTGTCGGATACAGAGTGGTTAAGGCACTTTTGAGCAGCTTTAAGTGGGTTTGCATGGGTTTGTGTGAAGCTAAGTGGTGCTAAGCTATGGGTAAACATGTGGGCACTTACACAGTGTAGGCTTCGCTCACCAGTGCACAAATCAGCTCAGCTGTTATATTGCAGCAGTGTTGATACTTGCTAAGCATGGCTTCTCCCTGCTAACCATTTCACACCACCCAGTCTAACATAGAAGGGTAATGACATCTGTAATAAGTGTATGTAATGTCATGTACATTACATGCGCCTATGTGCTGTCATTACAGTAGCAAGGAGTGTGAGTGCCATGTGTGGGACACAGATGTATATGAGGCCTGTACTGCACTGTCATCCATGTGAATGTGTTACATACAGATGTAGTAGCTATGGGTATGTGCTGTCACACTGGCATGTAGTGTATCATGGTGGTACTACTGTTGACAGTGCTTACCCAGGCAAGACCAGAGTGCTAAATGTAGTATTGACAACAGACACACCTGCAGGCATAGCTGGACTCTGAGGCCTCCCTGTTGTATCCCTGGTATGTGAGCTGTGTCACAGTATATAACCCCTACTGGGTAATGATCTGACATGTGGAATGTGACTGTAGACTACTGTCTGTACAGCACATGTTAGTGATGGCTTCTGACATATAGTTATGGCATACATATTGTTGTCAGACGTCTGTCATCACACTCATCCTACTTCAAAGTTACTTGCCAAGCTGATGACTGTCAGTCCCTTTACAGATGTGCAGATGGCAGGTATCCAGCTGGGATATGTACAGGCAACCTAAGCTTGACTGACACTGACATATCTTCCTAACTGTGTAAGAACTGGCACAAATAGGAGATGACATCCTGTATGCACCACATGCCATGGGTACCTCCACTACACTACCACAGTCAACAGAACATGCTTGGGTACAAGTCTCCATCACACCATCACAGACACTAACCATGTGTTGTAATGCATGTTGCATACATGTAAACTTGATCACCTCAGTGGGCATGTGCAGGAGGCACCTGGAGGATTGGCTGATGCATGTCATTCTCACCCTGAGGGCCACCACAGTAGTGTCTGTCGATAGACTGTCTGCTGCCACAAGGCAGGTGGCAGGATACCACTGTATACACACCCATGCACAACTCATCTTTCCCTGGACAATAGCTAGTTACACAGCTATGGCCACCTGCAGTGATGCACCCCTGTACTGACACATGTGTGCATGTGCATGACTGAGTACAGCAGTGTCTATGTTAGGACACCTGTACTTGGGAATTCCATGAGGGCCTTCACAACCACCGCAACACCCATTGCCATAGTCAGTTGTGGCAGCTGCTGTATGGGACATTACATGTACCCTGTTAAGATCCTCTCCATACCAGCTACATGAGCCTTGCAGTACCAGCACAACAGTGTTGTCCAAATAGGTGGATAGGCATGGGATACCCATTGTGTTCCAGCAATTGTGTGTATGTGTGCATGTCCGTATATCTGTAAAGTACAGCATTCCGAGGCCACATACTCCTATTACAATACCCGTTGATACATAGTAGTACAGATAGTGTTGTTGCTGCCCATAGGTGAGGCATGACAATGCAACACCCTACTACACAAGTGGCATGTGTATTAAATGCATATCCATGTAGTACCACTGTTGGGGTATAGTATGGGTTGTATCACAGTTGTGGCCAATGTGCAGAGTGTCATCATGGGTTTCAGGGAGTACAATATCCACTAGGGGATGTGGGTTCTGTGTACACTGTCATTACACCAAGGTAAACCTGGTATATGTCCCATGTACCACGTTATGGTTACCACTGTCACCATCAACCATACAGGTAACTGATACCACAATCCAGGCCAGTTATGAATGTGCTGTGTGCAGCCTACCTGTAACACATTGGACACACAGTCAAGTTAGTTAGCAGCTATAGACCCTGGTCTCTAGGATGTGTGTCTGCCTGTTGTGTGTCTGTTAATGTGTATATGAAGGTATGTCACACTACGTATTGTCCATATACACCCATTACATCTCCCATTAGCATACTGTACATGTCTGGGGATGCTCTGCATGTAACATGTAACCTGGGACACACCTCACCCTAAACTCTGTGTTGTGTGCAATGTAAGCCACACACTTCAGTATCACTACATACCTAGGTAGGGGTCTAGTCCCAATGTTGCCAAGTAACAGTGTGTGTGTATGTAGATGGGTCTACATCAGGTTGCAGAGTATACATGCCCCAGCGGGTCACCTGTCCATGTGGCACAGGCAATAATCTTTATACTAACCTGTGACATGTGTTTAACTGTACCCCAGATATATCACAGCCATGGTGTCACCACAGTGCCATACCCTGTTATGGAATATGACTGCAGACAATCCTCGTGCTGACACATGTGCACCTACAACACAAATGGATAACATTATAGAGACCGCAATCAACCAGTGTTACTAACAGCTATAATGCATGTAGTTGGTATGCCAGAGGCCGAGGGTGGGCCATACATTTGACACTATGTGTGTGGGTGAGGGGTGTACTGAGGTGAGCTGGGTGTGGTGATGTGGTGTGTGTAGGTATGGGGTTGCCCTTGGTGTGTTTGTATAGTGTGTGGGTATGCATGCACACAGTTCTGCCATATGGCTGCCATACACAGGTGTTTTTGGATGGCTGCAGACCATACCTGGCAGGGTGTGCAGTTCACTGCCTCTGGCCATGGAAACATGGACTGTGCCTGCCAGGGGTTCCATGGACATGTCCAGGTGCAGGCCTCGATGTGCTACTCTCACCTGCCAATGACAAATGTCCACTGGTACCAGGTCTCTCCTTGGACTGGCCAGGACCACATGCATGTGGCCTGCTGTGGTGTGGACAGCACCCCCCCACACTGCTGCCGCTGGTACTGAAACTACAGGAGCCCCTTGGTGTCCTAGCATGTCCACGTTGACTGCCAGATGTTGGTGTTGCTGGCCTACGTCCACGCTGCCATCACTGCACCCCCACCACACATTCAAGCATGGTCATACCATGGGCGATGAGGGCCATCATCAAACCATGCCTTCTATCCATGAGCTCGGTATAAGCATGGATGGCACCAGATAGTTCACGGATGTTGTCGTTTACAGATGTGAGATCAGCCCTCTGCAGCCTCAGGCCCTCTCTGGTGTAATGTTCCATAAGTGCCTGCACTGCCATGACAGCCTGAAACATGCACCTGTCAGTACTAGCTATGTCACCTCTGCCAGGGCCCTACCATGAGCACCCTGGGACATCTGCCTATGTGGTGCCCTGCCAGACATCTGGCTATGCCTGCTGCAACCAGACACAGTAGGCATGGTTACCACACTTTCCTGTGCACTGCCACCAAATGCCAGCTGTCCCTCCGCTATGGCCACTGGTGATGGGGTATGTATAGGCACTAAGACTGTGTGTGGGGTTGCGGTGGCTAAAAAAGGGATGTCAAATGATGGCACAGTGTCAGACCCTGACAACCCCATGTGTGCCTCAACAGTACTATCATCATCTTCGGTGTCTGTATGGACACCGGCATCAGATTGCATGCAGGAGGGACCCTGACCCACCTCGTCACCTGTGGGGGAAAACAATAAATGCACTTTAAAACCTGTACAGCATTGCCTGACCGTACACACACACACACACACACACACACACACACACACACACACACACACACACACACACACGCACACACCACCGTAATACCTATTTTTTCGTGACTTTACAGACAGTCCCACCTACATGTCCATGTGTACCCCATCCTGCATCACATTTGGTAACACACACATTAATACCACTCATTAACATACAGTCCTCTAAATGCCTGCACAAGCGATTACAACGCAAGACCTGTTACTACATTACCTGCCTGACCTGTGTGTAGAGGTTTTAGATGGCCTCACTGCTGTCATTTGGTGTTCACCCTGTGTATGTCCGGACATCATGAGCATGGCCCCTGTATCTGTGGGCTACTATGTTCTATCCATAATATCATGCACTGGTGTGTCATGTGTATGTAATGCTCAGTACATGCCAGATATGCTGCTGAATCAGCCTATCATGTGACACCTGTAATATCTGGATACATTCACTGGTGTTGACTAGTACTTCCCCAATGCATCTGTAGTGCTGCATACGTGGGTTGCAGGTGACCTCTCTGCTGAATGCGATATTAAGGCTGTACCTGGCAGATGTCTTCCCTCTCAATGCCTGTTTCATGCTACAGACCATATTGTACTATCAGCTGTCCTGTGATTACACACATGACAAGTATTCCTGGTGTGTAATGTGGCAGCCATGTCCATGTACTGCATGATCCCAGAGGGAGGTACTGCTGTATGAACACCCCACAATCACACATGTGCATACATGGCCAACCACACAAACAGACACACAAATGCACACATGCATCCTACATGCATCAACCTCCCTCCACTTCAGCAGAGTGACCCTACAGACAAACTAACTACCCACCAGGATGCACACGCACACATACAGGTGAGTTTGCACAATGATAGAACACAGAGTCATCCTATTACCCCTCTGTCAACATGCATAACATATGGTACCCAACAGCATGCAGTGCAGCTATAGTCAATCCATGCTAGCAAGAGTATACTTGTGTGTGATGCATGTGCTGTGTCACTAGGTGAAGCCCCTTCCCCTGGATACCACTGCATCCATGTACACAGTATTGCTGTGCACCTGTTCTGCTCCCTGCCATGTACTGTGCACCACACCACACAGGTGTACAGCCCATTGCTGAATGTGTACTACTGTGTTGGTTATGTTAGCTTTAATGCTCACAGCCCCTATGTTTTCCAGCAACACATACCTGGGAAGATATGTGGACAGATGTCATTTGTGAATGCTTGATGTCTGATTCACAGCTCTCAACATCAGCGGACCATGTATGACAAATCCAGTACTCTTACACTGACAACCATCAGAGGATACCATGGCTATGGGGAGTGTACACACCCTTATTGATATGATGCACACATCCTTGATCTCCCATGGGACCACATCACTGCATATCTTAGCAGTACATGAGCCCTATATGTGACATATGTCCTGTACTTTCACATGCAGTGTCTACGGAATGTGTTAGGTGTCCGGATGCTCACCATGATGCATACACACTGTGTGGGCATATGTGTGCACACCCTTATCATGACAGTTTGTCGCACCTCTTGTCATGTGTACTACTGCAGTCACTACTCCTGGCAGAGGTATACCAGCATGGGTCATCTGCATTTGCCAGTATATGTTCAGTCTGCCCTACACATGTCCCCCTAATCTGCATGATTGCAAGGTCTCCTCATGTGCACATCCCTTGGTGTTTACACACTGCCATCACTATTGCTGTGGGGGTATGGTTACGGCTGCCACAGGTTCTGAACTTGACTATGTGCAGATACAGCCATTCTTAGCATCCTTAGGATCCCTGCTGCAGTGGACTGGTGTGTCATGCTGACACCCCTCCCCCCTCCTTCAGCCTTTTTGCAGATGCATGACAAGTAAGCCCTACCCATGTGTCACTTTGCAGTGTCCCACACACTAAACACCACATGTTACAGCCTAGTCCCAGCTGATAATGTGGACCACTGTAATGCCTTATCCCATAGTGTATCTCTGCAGCAGTTGCCATTGTCCTACAGGTATATACACTAGTGTTGCACTGTATAAGGGTGTTGTTCCAAACAGGTCCTTAATGTAGGCCATGTCTCCCACCATTATATTACGCCCTGTGGATACATTGCGCAATGACAGGATGTTAGTCATGCAGGTGTCTGACATACCCTTCCAATACCCCATCATGGTCACCCCTGTGATGACGTGCATTTCACAGCAACAATACGTGCACATGTACAACATGTATTCTGGGTAGGTGTGTTAGATGTGTGCATGGAAAATACCATCACCATTACATGCCCAGTGTATTGGCAAGCATCTACATAAACTGTACTCACCAGCTACAGGCTGCTGCCTTGGTGGTATCCCAGAGGGACCTACATAAGAGGGTGAGATTTGCAAATTCAGTGGCCACAACTCTGGCATTGCTACAGGGTGGGTGCAGTATTACAATACATCAACAGTACATTTCCAGAATATTACCACATATGGACATCTGTTTATCACTACTATGCAGCAACAAAATATATCTATGACATGTCAGATATGCATGATCTACCTGTACTGATGTGGATGTATACGCAACAGTGGTCTACAGATGTGCCCTGTGGCCTTACCTGCATGCTCCTCAGTCGGTGTGTGGGTGGCACCCACCTCCACAAAGGTGTCTGGAGGTTGGTGGCTGGACGGATGGACAGGTGCCATGAGGCAGGCCAGCAGCTCCTCCACACATGTCAGGGGGGATGGATGGCATGCCCCCCCCCCGTGGTGAGGTGATCCCCTGGACTGCAGCAGCACACCAACGGGCATTGCGAAGCAGGTCAGAACAATGATGCCAGACCTGCTCATAACTGCGGTTGTGCAGTCCGACATCATTCACCCAGTGGACTAGGTCATTCTACAGGGCGGTCTGCTCCTGCTGATCATGGGCAGCCTGGCTAAACAAGGTCCTATAGTGCTGTATGAGTCCATTCAGCAAGATTTCATTTTCCGCTGCATTGTAGGCTGGCAGCCTTCCATGAGACATCATGCCTGAAAGACATAAAGATGGGCACAGGTGTGAGCAAGTCATGCAACAAGGTTACCACAGTTCTTAATACACATCACTGTCATCCCCCACCATATCAGCGACAACAAACTGTACACACAACTCAATAGGTATGGCTACAGCATACCTACCTGTGGAGCATATATTGTACTGTACCACGTATTGTGCAATGAGTTTGTAGCCATGCTCCCTGTGTGGACACTGTCATTGCTGGCCTGTTACAGACTATTCACCTGCATGCCATTGTCAGGGCCACAATGGTTCCATATATGCCTGTGGTATGCTTACTATGTGTGTGCTGCACCTCTGGGCATTCTGTGTTATTGGGGTTATCTATGCATGCTGTTGGACATGTTCTGGGATTGTGTAGACTATTACTACCAACATATGTTCTATAACAGTGACACAATAGCATGTATATGTACTATTGGCCATCAGAACAAACTATCTGAATTCATATGCCTATGTTACCAGGCTACATCTCATGTGTGTCCCACCCTAAGGCCTTCTCATGTACTGGTCCAACAATACCATCAGGTGGAACCAATGCAGGGGATGTTGTTCCCCACGGGGTCACTCACAGACATGTTCCAGTCCCCTGAGGTCAGGTCCAGAATCTGTTCCATAATGGGCTCCACAGACACATGTGGGATGTGCTACATCACCTTGAGGCACCCAGTACATATTCACAGGGCCCACATGCTCCTCCTGCTCAGCCTCCAGGCCATGCACCTTCAGGATGTGGACTGCTGTGGTGAGTAGCAGTAGGTGGGAGGCTTGTTCCCATTGTGTCTATATCGGGGCCCATGGGGCATCCACATCACAGACCACAACCAACATCTAGGGTTTTTACCCACCACGTGTCACATACCACCCCTGTAGGCTGTCCTCTATATCTACCAGCCCTGACCACCTCCACAACTATACCTGCCATACATCCCCATATTCCCATTCCATACTTCACAGACAAGGGCAATGTGGTCCCAACAAGGGGTACACATGTGACATACCCATCCATGTTGCACACACTGACAGCTGTAGATATCAGTGTGTATTGCTATGTGTGCTGTTTCCTCGCACATAGCATGCAGCACTGTGGTAGTAATATAGGGGACATGTATTTACATACATATATGTTTGTGTGTGTGTGTTTGCATATATGTAGACATATGCATATAGGTATATATCTATATATGTGTAGATATATGTGATGTATATATAATAGCTCATATATATGTCTACACATGGGTATTTGTATATTTGTGGACATACATGTATATGTATATATATATATATATATATATATATATATATATATATATATATATATATATATATATATATATATATATATATATATATATATATATATATATATATATATATATATATATATATATATATATATATATATATATATATATATATATATATATATATATATATATATATATATATATATATATATATATATATATATATATATACACATATATATATATATATATATATATATATATATATATATATATATATATATATATATATATACATATATATATATATACATATATATATATATACATATATATATACATATATATATATATATATGTTGTTTTTGTGACTGCGGTGGTGGTGCTGTGGTAGCGTTGTCGCCTCACAGTATGACGTTGTCCTGTTTGATTCTCAGCTAGAGCATCTTCTCTGTGGAGGCATGCGTGAATGGGCATACCATCGTTGAAGGTTGTGCGTCAGAGTTGGCAACTCAGCACGTGAAAATCTACTGCCAATCATTAGCGGACCGGAGTTCCGCTGTGGCGACCCCTAACTGGGAAAAGCCGAAAGACACAACAACAACATATATATATATATATATATATATATATATATATATATATATATATATACACACACACACACACACACACACACACACACACACATATGCATACCTATATGTGGTGTACATTCAGGCATCAGATCCACAATCTCACAACACCTTCCTGCACAGCTCCACTGTTCTGCCTTGCTACAACACAGACAGGTGCTACATATGGACACAGCCTGACATTAGAGGGGTATATATAGGGCCAGATTGCAGGTAACACTATTACACACCTATGGCATTCCTGCATGCTACAATACAGGTTAACCTGAGTATCCTGCAAGAGGTGGGCTGTGGAACCCACATGTCCATCATAATGGCATTATTTCCACCACCAGCTATTGGCCACATAATATACATACTTCCCATTACACAACGCACACTATGATGGCTTACATTTTATCAGTCAGTGCTGCTCTGCACGGTTGACGGGTATGTCCCACTACCCACAGGGACGAACTCTATTGTCCTTAGCAGTTGTTCAGCTAAACATCATTACAACAACAACACTTGAAGGCACATATAAATCATTCCACATCATCTATCCCATTATTATGGACCAAGAACTAAGGTCAGTTACATACATGTATAATTCACATACATGTTCTGGGAATCCAGACTCTTCTGGATGGTTTTCTTTTTTTTTCTGTGCCTTATATGCACACTCTCTCTCTCTCTCTCTCTTTCACACTCTCAGTCTCTCTCTCTCCAGTAAATGCAAATGAGATGCTTTGCATAGATTGCAGTATGGAAATTGTAGGTGATACCATGATCAGGTGATGGCCTCTGCTCCAATTAGTGTCCTCCACTTGCTATCTGCATGCAGCATGCTGTGTAGTACTTCCAATTATCACTGTCATGGCAACCAACTACTATAAATCCCTACATCTTGTGGGCGTGGTCCCCTTTACCTTTCCTGTATGATGGGCATCATTCCTGTGTGTGGACAGCAGTGTTACAGACAGCAGGTAGCAATACCTCTTACAGCTACATATTTGTAGGAGGTTCCAGAACTACAGACAGAGTGTGAGTAGTGTTGTTGTATGCATTGTATAGCACCGATGATACAGGGTTTGTGTGTACATACTAGTTTAACTTGGAATGTAGTCTGTCTGCATAGCTCCCAACTGTGGGCCTATCCTCTTGATGGCCAGAGGTGTGCTTATTATGTTTTGTCTGTCCACCACACAGGTCTTGTGTCAGATATATCACTGGCAGTGTGTGTGCTGAGTGCTATCAGTACATGGCTGCATCCATTTCTGTTTCTAACTTCATATTCCTGACTAAGGGTATGTTGCAGACTATCCTGTAACACCAGTGACTTGCCAACCGTTTTATACATACAGGCCTGTGTTCCAGCCTCTGTCCTCCACCTACATACCAGGCTTTGTACATATGACATGCTGTCAGGGGTTGTTATGTAGTGGGCTGTGTGTATGGCATGCTGCCATTCCTGCCATCAGTCCACTGCTGTTGTGTCCCCCCACACATACTGCGGGGTTGGGTCCATGTATGTGTGGGCTTCACCTACACAATACATATGTGCCCTTATGCACTCCAGAGGCCAGTGTATGTAACAGTGGTATATGGCCCTGTATTATTGAGTCTGGGTTAGGGGATGCACCATAACTAAACTAGCCTGTTACAACATGTGGGGGTATCAGGGGTAAGCTGCCTTAAGGTATCTGGATGAACATTACCATACAATTCACCTAGGGTAAATGCAGTCGTACTGCCTCCTGCCATACAGACTGTTCTGTCAGTGTGATTGTGATGGTGTCAGTTATGCCTTGTTATGTAACAGATACATCCCATTCTGTCAACTGAGGTCTTTACCCCCTAGGGATTGTGTACAGAGTGTAGATAGAGGCTACTGGACTATACATCTTCATTACTTACTGCTGATTGTTTGGTATCCTGTGGCCCAGTCTGCCTTTACTATTGTACAACTTGAAGGCCTCGGCCTGGACAGCAACATATGTAAACCTTTCCAGACTACTGTATTAGTATAACTGCTTCACAGTTGCATTATTCTGTTTATATGGATGTCTGTGTCTAAAGAGCTATATGACATGGCATACACAACTGTAATAGTACACAAATAAAGCTTTCCTATGTATGCAAACTTGTGTGTGGTGTTATATCCTTTGACCTCTCTGTGGGTATACGTTGCAGGCAACGATTGTCATTTGTATGGGTGGCTCATACAGTGTCCAGTTGGTAAGGTGGTAACTGTAGGCATAGTGGCTGTTCTGTATTGTGTGCACCTTCTATATATGTATCTTCCCATACATATCTGTGTGTGTGTATGTGTAGTTACATATATACATATAAATATATATATATATATATATATATATATATATATATATACATATATATATATATATATATATATATATATATATATATATATATATGTGTGTGTGTGTGTGTGTATATCTGTATTTGCATATATGTGTCTGTGTATATGTATCCTAGGGATGTTGATTGCTTCCACATTGTACATTCCCTATGGTAGCCAGACTGTACTGCATGAAATGTTACTGATACCGGCCTGACACCATGCAGGTGGGATGGAGTACTGTTAACATCTTGTGCCCATGTTGTGTCAGGTCCTGGTTATGGGATCTGCAACAGTTGGTAGTGTATTTCTGGGCAGACATGTTTGGCTGTGGTGGGGGGGTGGAATATCTATACGTACAAGACATATGTTGCTTGTGCCCCCTCAACCCCATTAACGCTGCATGTGGTCATATATGTTTTTGTTATGTTCCCATTTTTGTCTACAGATGTATGTCTGTACATACCTATGTAGATATATATTTATATATACATATATATGTAGACATATATATCTATAGACATATGCATATGTATGTATGTATGTTTATATATATATATATATATATATATATATATATATATATATATATATATATATATATATATATACATATATAGATATCTATATATTTATTTAGATATTAATATATGTACACACACACAAATACATGTTTAAATACATTTCCTGTACTGTTAAATGACTGGGCTGGATGATATGTTTGTGAAAACATTAAAATTATATATGTTTAACATGGCTTAGTGGTAAATTACTTTGGCTAAAGTGTGCAGGATCCTGGGTTTGAGCCTTGCAATGGCTGTTTATTTTGTTGCTGGGCAGAACAAGGGCCACTGGATACAGAGTGATTAAGGCACTTTTAAGTAGTTGTAAGTCGGTCTACGTGGGTTTGCGCAGTGGTAAGCACTGCTAGCTTCCAGTTACAGTTTCTTATACTGATTTAGCTTCTCAATTGCTTAACCTGTGTAGGCATTACTTACCCCCTCGCAAACAAGCTTAAACCTGCTTACTGCTGCTTAAAACTGTTTACTCCCACTTACCCCGGGTTAATTTCTTTAAAAGAAAAGAATAAGGACTGATAGGAAGGTGGTGAACAAGGGGCACAAAGAAGGAAAGACAGTAGGGAAAATAGCTAGGGATATGCAGGAGGGGTGTAGGGAAGGTCCATAGCTGCCCATTTCTTCTACAGCAACAGCTGTGCATATACACTGAATTTGGAAGTAGATTTGGACACTCAAACCCCTGAGAGAGGGGTGAGGACAACAATAATATATTGTGATGCCAATTTGACCAGATTACATGTGTCCAGTGGACACTTGTGCAAAATGGACAACTATGTATGGGGCGAGATATTTTTTGGGAACAGATTGCCTTGTTTTTTTTTTTTTTTGTCAGGTGAGAGTGGGATGTTGGGGAGGAATCGTAGGCATATTTGGGGAGGTAGGTTAACAGACAAGACAAACAAGACACATACAGGGGTAGTATATGACACATGGGGGGTAAACACCTTGATGGGGAGGGGTGTTGGGAAATCAGAAGCCCATGAGCCCCCTAGTGGAAACAGTGGGACTGAGATCCCACCCATGGGCAGTAACCACTGCACCTTCACTGCCCTGAATGTGGCTGTGCTGGGTGCTGAGTCGGAGAGCCAGGCCAACCCTCTATTTGTGACATGCGGCCCTCGAGCTGGTGTAGAAGGTCTCCAAACTGCTGATCGAGCTCTCTACGCACCACGACCTGGACCTGGTGACAGGTGACAGCTTCCTGTCCTCACCTGCTCTAAGAGGGGGTGAGCCCCATCCCCTGAGGCAGCTCCACCTGAACGTGGTGCAGAAACAATGGACGAGGATGTCCCAGGTTGGGCCCCAGATGTGCTGGTGCCTGATGCCACGGCCAGCTGAGGTGGGACAGGTGGGTCGGCTGGGACCCGCATTCCCATATGTGCTATGGTGTTTATGGTGTATCAACAAATGTGGGTTAGTAATAGTCAACACATTCCAGAGTTATGTATAACAGCATGCATAGATATTCCCATTAACCCCAACACTAGATATGGAACAGTTGCATAGCAAAAGGAACACATGCATATATGGGACCACAGTGGTAATAACAACAGCATGCAAGTACATTGATGGAACCATGCCGCCAATGTTGGAGTATTTCAACATAGCACATGCATGGAAACAGATTTAAATAATTATCAACCAATAGGACATATGTCCCAACAGAACCGTGAAGTCATCACATACCGGTTGAGGTGGGTATTTAGTTTATTGTTGGAGATATGGGGGAAGGGGAGAGAAAGATGTCAATTAACAACTAGTATATTCTTGTAATTCACATTACTTTCCTAGTCAGTGCTGTTATATGTACCTTACAAGTATTACTACAATACCGTTTTGCTTTAGTTTGGACAGTGATATGGCTGTCGTCATCTTTATACATGAACTGGTTTTACCTGCAGTATACACCTCTTACCTGGTATAACTGTGGAAGAAATGTTTGTTAACACTAACTGTTTCTACACATGCTCCCAGATTCCAGGCTGATGTTGTGCACATACCTGTCCATCTCTTTCTGCACAGAATCTGGTCATGTCTTGACCACATGCAGGTAAACCAAGACATATCTAGACTATTGCCCTCTTCAACCTTTAGTGACTTACAACACTCTTATACAGGCTTCCTACACAGTTATATTATGTAGCACAGTGTGGGTGACAGTGATCAGTGACACCTTAATATTCAGAGCAACTGCAACACTCACAATTCCATTCAATACTGGTGGTGCTGTGGTAGCGTTGTCGCCTCACAGTAAGACGCTGTCCGGTTCGACTCTCAGCTAGAGCGTTTTCTGCGTGGAGACATGCGTGAATGGGCATTCCTTCATTGAAGGTTGTGCATCAGGGCTGGCAAATTGATACGTAAAAATCAACTGCCAATCATTAGCGGACCAGAGTTCTGCTGTGGCGACCCCTAACCGGGAAAAGCCGAAAGACACAACAACAACAACCAGAGTAAACAGTACCAGTACAGGGTATCAAGCTTTTTATTTCTCGGCACAGTGTTGGTATCCGACATACCTGTGGGAGCAATGTTTGTTAGCACTACCTGAATGTTGCCACATAAAGTATCAGATTACGCATTAGTATTATGCACATACATCTCACTCTGTTACTGTACACACTCTGGTCACAGCTTGACAACATAGGGGTGTAGATAGGACATACTCTCATATCAGTTTTGGGAGTTGCTAGAGTGACAGGTTTGTTCTCATAGATGTGTGACAATCAGTTGTATTCCCTGTTTGCTGCCTATACATCTGGGATCATCCCACTGACTTCCCAGGGGGACAGGGTGACAGGCAGCAGATATGGGCCCATTTACTGCACATTCTGGTCTTATCTGTACAGTTGTGGGGTATGATTCAGTATGCAGCCTACTTCCACTCCCAGGATTCAGACCATGGCTGTGTCTGCTAAAACTAAAACACTGCCCATCACAGTTATGTGTGCTATATAGATATTGCTGTATATCTCCTATCTGCTTTCTGTCTTATAATTCTCCTGTGATTTTACATTCTGACCTTGTATTACAACACTCTTATACAAGATTTCCTCGACAGTTATATTTTGTAGGACAGTGTTGGTGACAGTAATGAATAATACCTTATTATTCAGAGCAACTGCATCAGTAACAATACCATACAATACCAAAGTAAACAGTACCAGTACAGGGTATCATTCTTTCATTTCTAGGCACAGTGTTCATATCTGACAGACCTGTGGAAGCAATGTTTGTTAACACTACCTGAATGTTGTCACACAGTACCAGATTCCATATTACTATTATGCATATACATCTCACTCTGTCACTGTACACACTCTGGTCACAGCTTGACAACATGAGGGTGTAAATGGGACATACGTGGCTTATTACCCTCTTAAGAGTTTGAGGAGTTGCTAGTGTGCCAGCTTTGTTCTCATAGATGTGTGTCAATCAGTTGTATTTCCTGTTTGCTGCCTATATGTCTGTGATCATCCCACTGATTTCCCAGGGGGGCAGGGTGACAGGCAGCAGATATGGGCCACTTTACTGGACATTCTGTACAGTTGTGGGGTATGATTCTGTATGCAGACTACTACCACTGCCAGGATTTGAACCATGGCTGTGTGTGCTAAAAATACAACAGTTCATGTCTCAGTTGCATGTGCTGTTTGGATTTTGCTGTCAGCCTTTTCACTGTTTTCTGTCTATGTGTCTCTCATTTGTACTAAATGACCTCTGGGGATTACACCAGTCATATACAGACATTCCTACTCATTTTATTTATGCTGCACAGTGTGGGCAACACTGCTTAATAAAACAGTACTATTAAGTGATTGCAAATCTACATTACCATATGATACAAGAGTATACACATGCAGTCTAGCAGTTAGACCTTTACTGTCAGGCTATTATGCTTTTATTTACATACAAAATATATGAGACTCTTCCTGCCATATTCTCCAGTGTATGCTGTACTTGCCTTAAACAATACAGGTTTTATACAGGCAATTACCTTACTAATGTTTTTAAATTTATTTTCTATGACAGTACATGCAAGAGTATTACTGACCTGCCTCATGTCGCAACCTCTCCAGGTGACAGCCATGGGCTTTCTGGTTTGCGACCCACTCACTTGCCACTGTGAAGGACATAAGAGGAATATTAAGCCATACCTATCCATAATATACATGAGCTGGCAATTATTACACACATAGTGGAGCTGGGACAGCCCTGCCATCCTAGCCTCTTGGATCCACTTCTCCAAGAGGTCCCCCTTATGCCACTTCAGGTCGGCATAGTGATGCCTGACCTGCTCACCAGTTCAGGGTATGCCACTGGCACTGGTGAGGTCACGGGCAAGACAGTCCCAGACTTCCATCTTATATTGGGAACCCTCATACTGGCCCTGCAGCAGTCTCTGCTCATGGTCTTTGACAAGGAGTCCTGCCATGACTCTGGACTCCTGGATGCCCCAGCGCTGCACCCGGAAGTGCACTCCCTCTCCCCTTTCTGCCATGGTGCCAGCAAGGGGAAGCTGCAACCAGTTATGAGATGTATTCCCACTTGTTGGGTTTAAGTAGGGCTGAATTCCCACACTTTGCCATGATTGGCCAGTTTTGAAAAGGTTAAGCTATGGACAAACCTGTTTACCTAAGGTTAGCATTGTTTAAAGGGGTATATCACTGGGCAAATTCAGTTAGCTGGCCTAAACATTGCTTACACCTCCTAAGCTGGCCTGTGCAATCCTTAGCATTGCTTAAATTTGACTTTGCATTATATTTGCTTTTTGGCATTGATTTATTATTAATTACATCTTATATATATGTCTGGTATCCATGATTCATGTGTACGTACACTGTATGGGGTCCTTGTGTTTAGTAGGGGACTTCAACACTCTATTACATTTACACCTCACATCTGGGTGTACTTCAGTACTCCACATATTTCTATTATGTAGTGGGTTATAGAACATTTGACTGTATATGGATTCCTTTCCCATATTCAGTTTGATTTTACTATAGTGAGGATTTGTTTGGTGATACCTCATTCTTATGTACTGCTGTGATGGCTTGGTGGTTAACTACTGTGACTATAGTGTGTAGTGTCCTGGGTTCAAGACCTGCAAGCCTGTTTATTTTATTATTGGTAGAACAAGGGCTGTTGGATACAGAGTGATTAAAGCACTTTTAAGCAGATGTAAGCGGGTTTGCACAAGGGTAAGCACTGCTAACCTCTGGTTAATGATGCTTAGAGAGAGTCCGCTTCAATATTGCTTAACCTGTGTGTGCATTGCTTACCCCCATGCAAACGGGCTTAAACCTGCTTACTAGTGCTTACATATGCTTACTACTGCTTAATAGTGCTTACACTTGCTTACTAGTGCTTACTCCCGCTTACAACTGCACTGATTTAGACAGTAATGTCTAATGGTTCTTGGGAAGGTGGGGGATTTGGAAGCTGTATGGAGTTATCATCCATTACACATTTTACCTTCCATTTGTATCTATGATTCCTGTGTACATATACTGTACGGGGCACATGTGATTATCTGTGGACTTTGCAACATTATGACACTGACACCTCACATCTTCGTTTAATGCAATACTCCAGTTCACAAATATATCTTATTTAGTAGGTTATGCAACTAAAATATTGGTCATAACGTGATTTGACATGGAAAATGGAATGTACTGCACTGGGACTCGAACCAGGAATGCCTGTTCGTAAGGCAAATCCTCTGCCCACTACACTATTGCTATATTGCTTCATTTGCATATATCTTCCTTGTTATTCTCTTCAGCTGTTTAAGCTGCATTTACCATAGCTAAGTGATGGGCAAACCCTGCGCACCTATGGTTAGCTTTAATTGAATTCATAAAAAAATAAATGGTATGTTTATTTTCTTTGTATTTACTATTGCTGTTGTACATGTGGGGGATGTTTCTGTGGGTATGCAGACACCTATGAGCGGTCTCGCTCATTCTTTTGGCCTTTCTGCTGTTCTTCATTGTGGGGGCGTGTATATTCTAAAAGCTCTGCTCCCAGACATGCCCCCTGCACTCCTACATGCTCCATGTTGGATTTGGAGCTCAGGCAGCGCTCCTTCATTAATATGCATGGCACGCTGCCATCCTGCTCCTAAATGGCCACTTCAATGCAGGACTAAGCTAGTCCTGCATGGAAGATTATTAAATCTGGGGGTGTATTACATCACTTAGTGCATCTGTGTGAGTGTCTTTGGCTTATATTAGGAGTAAGGGTTAGGGAAAGGAATAGATATGCATTATACTTTGGTAGTTGTATGTGTTAAGTGGGTGTCATGTTTAGTGATGCTGTTAAGGAAAGGGATTTTAGTAATGTAATGTGCAGGGCTGGGCTTAAAAACACAGGAAGTATTAGTGATGAAATTAGCATGCATAAGTAAGGTGGTGGTGGTTGTGGGAAAGAGAGCCCGACCTTGGAGAAGGCAGGATTAATCCACTGTTGGCAAAATTTACCCACTGAGAACCACACTGACTGTAGGTAAATCCTTTTTCACCCATGGTCAAATAACCTTTGTTAGTAAATTAGCCTTGTATAACCCACAGTGAAGCTATGCAGTGATATAAGAGTCTCTATGGTGGTGCACAAAGTTCAGGTCTAAGTCACATCGTGTTTGCTGCTAAGTCTAAGTCACATCGTGTTTGCTGCTAAGTGCCTGATCTTTATGTTACTGTGTGCTCCCCCCCATTCCTGATCACTGAGTATACTCTGTGCTTTCCTGATGTGTGCCCTAACAGTGGGTAAAAAAGTCATTACATCCTGATAAAACTCCTAGTTGCTTATAAAACTGCATGCATACAAATATCACAATTGGGATTACTGGTTTGAATATTCCCATACACAAAGTGGTGCACAACCCAGCTACAGTAAAATTTGTTATCTAAGCACCTATAAGAGTTTTTGTGTTATTCTGGTGTTAATCTCATGAGTATTTCCTGTAGAAAGTTGACATGCTCTTATTTCTACAGCCAGCAGTGACATTGATAATGTACCGTATTGCATGCATTGCATATTGATTCCACATACCCTGAGCACTGTTCTGTCATTCATGAATGGAGCACAGTGCCACTTTGTTGTATAACTCAATGTCCAATTGCACAAGCACCCCCGCACCACCATTCTTTCCTCTTTCTCTTGAAATACACAGTGTTGTCCTAATGCATACCTTTCAAGTCCATCTACATCCCTAGCACCATTCTTCAGTCCAAGGTCAGTGTGCTTTTGAACTGAGTGCTGCAGATGGCATCTTTGGAGTGTACTATTTAGCTGAACACCTGCACTGAGTATGAGTTGATAAATGTACAGAGCTTCTGAAATATGCATCTTCTGACTCTGTGTCTGAGTCGCTGTCTCTGTCATGTCTCATGCACAGTGCAAGCAGGGAATCCAGATTCAGCCTTTGTGCTGCCACATCCTGAGAGCAGTGCAGTTCAGTGTGCATTATACTCCTTAAATGGCACACACAGCAGAGTGAAACTGATCTGACAGATACACCAAGGAAATTAGACCATCTTCTTGCACATCATATGGGTATTTGTCTAGCTATAATAAGTCTGGCAGATGGCACAGAGGATTAACACTATGACCTGTAGTTTCTGTGATATAGGTTTTAATTCCTACAGATCTCATTTGCCTGTTGTGTGATCCTGATCAAGTCAATTAACGAAACAGTGCTCTTGGGTTATCACTAAAAAGGGTTGTGTGTCTAGTGGGCCTAGCCATTTAACAAATATATATCATTATTATTATTATTATTATTATTATTATTATTATTATTATTATTATTATTATTATCTTCTGCTAGAGTTAGAGCATTCTGTCTGGAAGTTCTGTCCTAGAATTAGAATATTCTATCTGGATTCCTTTCTCAAAAATTATTTTTTTTACTATAGCTTTTTTTTATTTTTGAATATGATAATTCATCAAATATTACATAAATTCAAAATGAAAGAAAAACATATATATAATTTTACAACCTATAATCTGCAAACATTAACTATATACATTAGTGTCTATACAGGCAAAAGCTTTAAATATATTTAAGAACATTGTGAAGAAAGAAAAAGTTATTTCATAAATCTTTGTCCATTTTCTCAAATATTGCTAATATTTTCATCCAAGAGTTATAGAGTGATGTAGGTCTGGTTATTCTGTTCTTCACTGTAGATATTTCCATATGTCCAACTGTTAAAGACAAGTTTCTAAATTCCTTAAATGCCAGAGAAGTCATACTTTTCCAGTGAATGATAATAATTTTGCGTGCTACTGCCATCAATAACCATAGTATCTTGAAATCTTTTTTTTGGCACACAATCCAGGATGGGAAAATTGAATAAAATCATTGATTTTGTTAATTGCTAATTATCGTTAAAAGCAATTTGGAGAAAATAATTAATATCTACCCAATACAAAGTGAGACATTTCATTCATAGAAAATATGATGCCAGTCAGCTCTTATCTTGATTTGACATATCCAACATTGATCTTCACTAACAAATATTTTGGTTAATTTATGTGGTCTGTAAAAAACTTCTGTTTAAATATCTCCAAGTAAATAGTTGCCAATATACTGATAATGGTGTTTGTTTTGAGGATCTTAAGATAATTGTTTTCTCTTCTTCATTCGGAGGGTGGTTGTTTATCTGTAAGTAATAATTCCAGTATGCATCTGGATAATATATTTTTGTTTTCTTAATAAGTTTATAAATATTAGATAGGTAGCCTTTTCCTAGATAAGGTTGTTTTGTAATTATAATAAAATAATCAATGAATTTAAGAACATTTTGTGTAACTGTTGTTTGCATTTGTTCAGTTTTATTTATAAGATATTGTCTTAAATTTTGCAGGCATAACCATAAATCATTATTTATATTATACTTGTTAATTATTTGATCATTAGTTAATAGTTTCTCTTGTTCTACTAGTTGATACCAATAGTTTATTGAACTTTTCTTTAATGTATTTATTTTTTGTGTTTGAAATGTATCAAGGATAGCGGGTGTAAAGGCTATTGGTAGAGGCAGAAAAAAACAAGAATTAATATTTTGGGCTTTGTTTATATATGTTTTATATGTTTTTAGGGTAGTATTTATATATTTTGATGGTAATTTATTGTTTTTATTTTTTCCTACTAGGTGATTTTTTTAATAACCAGATAAGGGGTGATGGTATGATAGTTAAATAATCCTGTTTATGACTTTGATTAAGCTCTAAATAAATCTGTGCATGTGTTTGTTTCCAAATAGGGATGTGGTGAGTATTTAACCATAAGGTTATATTTTTGACAACAGATGATAAAATGTATGCCTTAATGTCTGTTAAATTGATTCCTCCTCCTTTCCAATTTGGTAAATGCTTATTTAAAGCAATTTGGGGTTTATTTGGGAACCATAAGAAGTTTAATATTATTTTGTCAAATCTTTGGATGACATATTTGGGAGGAGGCAATAAGAAACTTTGTATTATGTAGAGTACTTTGGGAAAAATGATTGATTTAATAAGATATAATATGCCTCCCATTGTAAACATATATTTGTTCTAGTTAGATATTGTTTGCTCTATTTTATCTAGTGTTTTTAATTAAATATAAGTGAATCTGTTAAATCTTCAAGTAAATCTGTACCTAAATGCAGTATTTTATTGTCTACTGCTATATATTTGGAATATTATTTGCTTATATATTTATTTTTGGTATTGCATGATACGATTTTTGTTTTGTTTTCATCAAAGTGTAAGTTTGAGACTTTTTGAAATTTTTTATATCATTGAATAATGCCTGTAAAGATTTGTTAGTGTCTGAGAGGGTTAGAAGTATGTCATTAGCAAAGAGCTGTAATTTAAGGTTTAATGTTTTGTTAATGTATATTCCTTTAATGTTATTATTTGATCTAATTTGATTTGCAAAGGGTTCTATTATTAATGCAAATAGCAGTGGTGATAAAGGGCAACCCTGTTTAGTTCCCTTTTTGATTTGTATAGGTCCCGACCTATATGATCCTAATTTAACATATGCTATAGATTCTTTATATAATGATTGAATGAGAGTATTGAAATTTCTGGGGAAATTATATGTATTTAAAACTAATGTATGAAAATTCCAGTTAACTGAGTCAAAAGCTTTGTTAATACCTAGGGAAATTATGTTTACATCGAGATTTATATGTTTAGTATAATCAATAATTGATAATTTTTTTTAAGATTGTCATAGGTATTTCTTCCCTTAATAAAACCTGTCTGGTCTTCATGAATTAACATGGGGAGAAAGTGCTTGATTCTGTTAGCATATATTGCCATGAACATTTTGTAATCTATATTTTGCAATGATATTGGTCTATATGATGAACATTGTTTCTCATCTTTGCCTGATTTAATTATTGGGGATATCAATGAATATTTCCAAGAGGGTGGGATATTTATATCTTAACTAAGTTATATACTTTTAAAAGTAAGGCTATAGCCTGATTAGGTATTAATTTATACATTTCATGTAATATATTATCTGGGCCAGGTGCTTTATTTACTTTCATTTTTTTTAATTTGTGATTTCAGTTCCGTCATTGTAATTGATTTATTTATAGTGTCTATTTGTACTTGTGTTAACCTAGTAAGAATTTTATTTTCAAGGTAATTTTTTATATCTTTGTTAGGTATTTCATGAGAATTTAAAGAATTATACAAGTTATATTGCTGTCTAAATGCTTCCAGAATATTATTTAAGTCTGTTACTTTTTCTTAGTATTAGGTATATATATTTCATTAATTTGTTTGGATTTGATTATTTTTTCATTCTATTTGCTAATTGTTTTTGAAGTGTTAGATTTGTGGAATAAGAATTTAGTTTTATCTTTTCTAAATTAATCATAATCTTATGATGTAATAATTCTGCATATTTATTGTTAGTGTGTAATAGTTCTTGAGCTGAATCTATATTTCTTTTTTGAACTTCCAGCTTCAATTTATCAGCTTTCTCTTGTAATTCTAACATATCTTTATTCCAGATTTTCCTTTTATTAATGTACCAATATAATACTTTCCCATATATATATATATATATATATATATATATATATATATATATATATATATATAGTTTTAATGAGAGCTAAATATATATTTCTGAGATCTCTTCTGTTGTGTTCAGTTCAAGAAAAGTTTTAATTTCTTTTGCATAGAATTCTTTAAATTCTGTTAATTTTGTGATGTAAGAGGATATTCTTTTGATAGGATTTCTATCTATGTGATTAACTGCTATCTCAAAAACTAGCACAGTATGATCAGATAGTGGACAATTTATTATTTTAACTTTATTTTTGTTATCAAATCATTATACATATATATATATCCTGTCTATTCTAGAGTTGGTTTTATACCTATGAGAGTAAAAGGAATAAATTAATGAGTCTGGGTCAGCAAAATCATTTATGACTTTTAAGCACATTGTGTCCATAAATTTTAAAAGGGCCTTTGATATAGGTTATTTTCTTCTTGTGGTTTTTGAGTCAGTGTCTTTATCATTTGTTATACAATTAAAATCTCCTGCTATTATCAGGCTACCTTTAGTTAAATGAATTATTTCTTCAAAATTATGTTTAACTGTTCCTAGTCCGAGTCCTGGTATCTAGTATACATTTATTAAAGTATATACTTTTCTATTTAATTCCATAGACACTAGACAAAACATACCTAATGTATCATAATAAGTGTTAATTATTTTGGGAGATAAGATTTCTTTGTGAATTAATATGGCTACCCCTCTTTTCTTTTGTTTATATTGAGAGTTTGTTAGCACAGTGTAGTTAATATTTATACTGTTTATATCTATATCTAACAAGTCAGTCTCTTGTAGGAATACTATTTGTAGTTTATGTAAATTTATTTATTTGAATAAGCTCCTCCTCTTATTACTGTGGTTCAGACCATTAATATTTATGGATAAACATTTCATATTTTACTTTATGCTTGTTTTATATGACAGTATATGGAAATAACTTTGTCTCTTGGTTTTGTTTTATAAAAATGTTTGATTTCATATTGTTCATATATGTATTGAGTACTTTACTTGTAGACACCAAACCATTATAAAAAAACAAATGAACTACTAAACTTATTATTCCAACTCATATAATACATTCCCTATCACTATGAGGTAATGTACCTTTTTGCCTGGCTAGGAATACTAGAATATTGTTTAGATTAAACTCTCTTTGACCTCAAAATCAATAAAATATTATTTACATAGCTTAAAAGAATAATATAATCAGCTAGCAGATAAATATATAATAATGTGTATGAAAATATTGTTATCTACATATCTAATTCTTTATAACATATTTAGCATAGTAATAATGCTTTAAATTTAAATACAAGTTTGTTTTCCATTCAGGGTTCAAAGGGCAAAATTTCAAATTTAACATTCATTGTTACTTCAAAATCATTTAGTAGTTTAGATGACATTCAATGTAACACAGTTATTCTTGATTCATAATAAAGATGTTCCAGTACTTTTGTATGAAAGAAATGAGCCGGCTTCAGGAACACAAACCACAATTTATTGCTGTTTACTGTGAGTGCATTTGTAAGAGTAGATACTCCAACTTCTTCAGACAAACTATAAGACAAAAAGACATGCTTTATATATTATAAACAATTAGCCAATCAAGCAATCATACAAATTAAGTAGGCTCCAAGCCCAATCAACTTTTGTATGAAGCTTGAAGTAAATAGTTAAATCAGGTTTCAAATTAATTTATATATTCCTCCCCCTCCCTCAAATTATTTAGATACATTTAAATATCTCTGTTTTGTTTTATAATTGTGACAAAACAAATTAACACTAGTAATAAGCTTCTCAATCAATATTTTCTTCTGCATTAAAATATGAGTATATTTAAGGAACATCTTTATAATCCCCCCCCCAATAAATTTGAGCATGTAGAATGTTTCATACTTCAATCATTATTATTAGAAAAATTTCATTAATGAATTAAAAAGCACTTTAAACGGGACATTTCAAAATGAGATAGTTATAGTATGCTGTCTCTATATAGAGTACTTCATTCATTTTCCCTTCAAGCAAATACTTCACAGAAGATTTATAATAGTATAATATAATACTTCCTTCCTCTAATATATTCAGACAGCTATTGTATTTACAACATCAATTGAATTTTAGCTTGTTCACATTTTTCTCCTTCCACAAAACAATAAACTAATCAATTTTATATCATAAATGCATTTCTGCTGTTTACTGATGTAACATATATTTAGAATTCATTTAAAATTTAAGTTTTCTAATTAGTTGTTAATGAGTCTCAGACTGCATCTGCATATTAATAGATAAAACAGTATCACAGAACAAATTAAAATTTGATCAATTAAGCTATGTCACAGTAATACCTTTATATAGGTTCCTATTGGATTTAATATATGGACATCTCAATAGTCTGTAATTATATACTTGTTAAGTCAAATGACATGAATTTTGCCCTTTCAGTTGTGTGGTCCAAACGACCAATAGCTGTCAGCAACACTGAAAGGGCTAAGTCCTTACAACTGGTATTGTTAACATTGTTACTAATCCAAATAGTTTTATTATAACCTAAATACTTTGACATAGCTGTAAAATGTCCATATTAAACATCTTAACCATGAGAACCATTAGTAATTGGATAGTGTAATATATACCTTTGTGTTTTTTTTTGTTTGTTTTGTTTTTTTAAATCAGTATACTAGATTCATGGAGTTTTAAAGATATATATTAAGTCTAGAGATAGGGAAGTAATGTATATTAGCATGTGTAAAAATAAAGAGTGATGTTAATGAAGTAGTATCACTTCATTATTCAATTATTCTACGTAGGAGGTGGAGATATGAATCTCTGTTCTGGACATAATATTGTAAGAGATGGTGATAGGAATCCCCTTTCTGATGACATAACTGTGGATGTCTTGTACAAGAAAACAATCTCTCCATTCTGACAGCTTAGTATCAAGAGCTTGTGTACCCAATGGAATGGCAAGGCTTGGAACAAGCCATTACCTCTTTCCAAGAAATCAGAGACATCTATATTACAAAAGGGCATATTTTCTGATTACTCATGCAGAGCCTGAGACTCATATACAAAACAAAAAGTAGCCCTTCTGCATGACCGGGGAAAAGTACATCTTTTTTTTTTTTTTTGACTCTGCTACAAAGGTTCCACCACACAAACATACACATAAAAACAAATCAGCAAGAAATAACCACAAACCATGTCAGAACTGATTTGTTCATCTTATATGGCCAGTGTATGTTTAAAAAGTCAAAACAGGGACCCACGACAATGGGGGGGGGGGCTACAGACTTGATCGTGTTGCTTCGCATATCATAAGTGTAACATGCCTGACTATATACAAACATGACAAATCATCAAGACAAAAAGCTGCCCAAATGGAAAAACCTGAACCACCCAGCATGCAACAACCCATGTGACAGTCCTGAAGCCCTCATCTATTCAACAGACAGAATATCAAAATGCCACATTAGATAAGAACTTGCACTCTCACCAACTGAAACACCAAGAAATATATACACTGACTCAATTCAAATGTCCACACCTCAAAGGAAGAGAAAAACAGGCTACACAAGCAGTTTAATATATCTTCTGCAATGATTACCTCGTGCCTCCGTGTATGATGTCCACACAATAAACACAAACCATTGCAGAAAGAACACCAAATGCACAAACATAACTGTAGAATGTTGTCCATAATGCCAGATGCATTTATGCATGACTGGAGAAACCACCATCACCCACAGAATCTCCCATTTACCAAAAACAAAATTGCCACTAATTCTAAGAACAACCACAAAGCATTCTATAGCTATCCACAAAATGAAGCAGCTTTTCAGGCAAAACAATGAAGCCCTGAGCAGGGCAAGCTTTGTAAATTGTGAAAAAAACCACGGACGGCTCAGCACACTTCAGTTCACTTTATTCCACAGGAACACAGCACATTAACGCTCCACCATATGTTTTCATTTTAAAATCACTTCCTCAGATGTGGGCTGTTCAAACTACTAGTGCTTTTATACCATTCACTTAATTACATTGATTAGGTTAATGAATTAATTGAAAGGTTAATTTAGTTTAAAACCAAAAACATTTCTTGTTGCATCTCTCTGTGTTGCAACAATTAAAACGCATTTAATGTTACAATGTTTGATGAATAAATATGTAGAAATAAAAATATGTTTTAAATAAAAATTCTTAAAACACTTGACTACAAAGAATAAATTATAAAGTTAAAATACTATTAGAAACACATTTAGTAGGACTCAATGGTTAAAATTACCAACTTGAACATTTGCTTTAAATGAACTTGATTCTCCATCTAGTGGATAAATCATGAAATTACAGGTATTATAAAAACTGCATTGTAAGTCAAAGGTAAATTGTATAGCCTCACTCAGTTAAAAGAATGTTAAAAACAGGAAAATATAAGGGAAAAATAAGTTCAATACCTTTGCTAAATGAGTGTAACACTTATGTTCAGAAAATATTACAAACCCAACTTTTTAATAAAAATACAAATACAAAAAAGCTTAAAGACCTACTGTAACTATTGGAAAACTATGGGGAAAAACATGATAAAATTCACATAAAGTGCAAATGCATATCACAGTTTTGCTGCTCTCAATTTTAATAATGGGGCTATGGAGATATGTTCATTGAGATCCGGTGGCTTATTGGCCTCCAAACTTATCTGTCACCATAATTCTCTGTACTCCAAACATTCCTCCCATAAACCCCCTCTGCCACTCTTTCCCACCCTTTCTATCACAAAAAATGTATAGCATGCATTTTCACAGCTTTGTTTGTGTTTGTACAATGCATTAGTCTGTTTTTTTTTATTTCTGGGTCATACATATGTTCGTATACCCATCTCCTGAGCTTGCGTTCTGTCTTCCCTATATAGAATGTTTCACAGGTTTGACATTTCGCTAAATATACAAGCCCAAAGGAGTCACAATTATTAAAATCCTTGCCTTCTAGAGTGATTCCCCTTCTTTACAAATACACACTTTCTGCATTGCTCATGTATGCACACTGTTGACAATGTTCACATTTAAATGTTCCCCTTCCTTTTTCTCCGTCTCTGAACTTCTTGGTTTGTACCATTTTCCAATAAAAGTTTGAAGTTACTTGAATTTTTATAAACTACTCTTAGCTTTTCATTCTTTAGTTTCTCTAAGTCCGTAAATGCTAAAAATGTATTCCATTCCTTATCTATAGTTTGTCTTGCCATTTTTGCACAAGCATTATACTCCAAGATGAGTGCACTGCCAAAATTGTCATTTGCCTTTTTTATTGGGCCTACCGTATCAAATACTGGTAATCCTAATATTGGCTTAAAGTCATTTGCTCTCTTTTCTGTCACTTCTGTCTCAATTTTGTCTATCATATCATCTGGGTATTTCCTCGTCCTAAACATTTTCCTTAGTAACCTTTTTTCCATTTCAAAATCTTCATCTCTGGACATCATCCTGCAGGCCCTAATATATTGTCCTTTAACTATATTTTTCTTGGAGTACAAAGGGTGAGCACTTTCAAAGTGCAAATAAGAGTTAGAATAGGTACTCTTTCTATACACCCTGGAATTGAAAGGTGAGTTTTCCTTGTATATTTCTATATCCAAGAACTTCAACTTCTCATAATTTATTCTGTAAGTAGATTCAAGAAAATTAGTACTGTTAATATATTCAATAAATTTTTCTCTCTCTTCTTTTGGCCCTTCCCATAGGATACATATGTCATCCAGGAATTTTCTATAAAGTGACCAGTTGTTACTGTATATTGATTCGGTTACCATCTTCTCTTCCCATTTGGCTAAGACCAAATTGGCATAGGTGGGTGCACAAGTGGCACCCATCGCTACTCTTTTCTTCTGGTAAAAAAATTCACCTTTGAAGTAAATGAAGTTGACCTTTAGAACCAAATCTATAAGCTCCATCACCACAGTACACTCATCATGGGTTAAAGTCTCATCCTCAAAATTAGTTCTTCCAGGTATCTTAGTCCATCACTGTGGGGAATGCTTGAGAACAAATCTACAACGTCAATTGTTAGGAAACATAAATTCTCATTGTATAGATCATGATTCAATGTCCTTAGAAGATCCCAAGAATCTCTCAAAATTTTGGTTCTCTTAAGCCACAGTTTCTTAAGCTTAATATCCACACATTTGGCTAGTGGTAAAGTTTTGGAACCCTCAGCCGAAACTATTGGCCTCAAAGGGGGATCCATTCCGTTCTTATGTATTTTGGGGATTCCAAAAATAGTATCAATTTTAGGTTTGTCCACATTTAAATATTCATATGTCTTCCTATCTAACAATCCATCTAAAAATAAACTTTCTAAGGCCATATCTATCCTTCTGTAACAGATATTTATTTTATTTTTTGAAACTGTGGAGTCTTTGTTAGGGTCTCCTAAGAGTTCATTCATTTTCCCCTCATAGTCAAAGCTGTTCATCAATACTATTCCCCCACCTTCATCCGGTTTCATAATTCTTAAGCCTGAATCCCCTCTTAATTCATCGAGGACGCTGCTTTCAGCCTGGCTTAAGTTCCTTGTATAGTGTATTTTCCCATAGCATTCTATAGCTATGTCAAGAATCTCGATGGCAACACCCAGATTTGCTCTGAGTTACAGCACAACAGCACAGAAATTACAGAACCGATATTGCCAACATCCTGGCAGATAGGTTCAGTGCTAACTTTACCCCCTCCCACCCCCTAAAGGGCCCATATCTATACAGGAAGAATGCAGAGTCCCTGTAATCACAACTATGCAGGTAAGAGCTGCACACTCTAAAGCCAAAACACAGCATCCATGGGACCGGACAACATCCCAGGCTGTGTTTTACATGAACTTCAGAATGAACTGGCTCCCCACTTAAACACCATGTTCAATAATAGCCTCACATCAGGTTTTGTGCCCACTGAATGGTGCACAGCAACAGTTATCCCACTCCACAAAGGGGGAGCCACCACTGATCCCAGGAACTATCAACCTATTAGCCTGACGAGCCTGGTCTGCAAGGCCATGGAATGTATCATCATGGAACTCTTAAACAAAGACATTGGTAACCTCCAAACTCTGGATCCCACTCAGTTCAGGTTTGTGAAAGGCAGATCATGCCTCCTGAACCTGATTGACTTCTTTGAGGCAGTCACCAAAGCCGTAGATGAAGGTAAGGTGGTTCACAAAGCCTATCATGACCTCGCCAAGGCTTTCAACACCATTCTCCATTCTGGAATTATAGCTAAACTCCCTAAACTAGGTATAAATCCCTATGTCACAAGATGGCTTGTCGACTGGCTCACTGACAGAACCCACACTGTAAAAGTTGCAGACTCCAAATCTGACCTCAAAGCAGTGACAAGTTGAGTACCACAGGGTTCCGTCCTGGGACCTCTCCTGTTTGGTGTCTACTTCTCTGAGGTACAGGCTAACACAGAAGGCCTCTGGCTAATGAAGTTCACAGATGATTGCAAATTAGGAGCCATAGTCAAGTCCCCAAATGATGTGGACATCCTACAGAAGGGCCTTGCTGAGACAGATGCATGGTGTCAGAGCCATGGCCTCAAGCTCAATGCCAAAAAGTGCAGTGTCATCCCCTTTGGTAAAAACTCTGTACCCATGAACTACCACATAGGCAGCAATCTATTTAACACCAAATGTGTGATAAGAGACCTTGGGACCCAGGTGGACAGTAGTCTCTCCTTTGATAGTCACATCACCACAGTAGTTAGGAAGTCCTTCTATGTGGCACACCTCATCATAAAAGGGTTCTCATCCAGGAAAAAAGAGGTCATTGTTCCCCTCTACTCGACACTCATTAGACCCATTATAGAGTACAACTCCCCTTTTGGAATGTACCTCACAAGACATCTGCAGCAGCTGGAAAGGCCACAGAAGTACCTCACAAAGAGGATTACTGGCCTCAAACAAATGCCCTACACTGACCATCTCAAAAAACTCCAGCTTTACTCCGTAACATATCGCCTACTCCGAGGTGATCTCTGCCTGACATATAAAGCTATGTCAAACCCAGAGCTGTTGGACATGCTACACCTAAAGAAATCCCAATCCCTCCGAGCTACATGCTCTAGGGACCTAAACCTTGTCACCACAATAAACAGGACATGCTGGAGGGATAGATTCCTGTCCCAGAGACTTCTCATACTCTGAACAGGCTACCCATCTATGTCAAGCAAAGTTCTTCATTAGCACTCTTCAAGAAAAATCTTGATGAGTGGATGGGAAATAGGAAATACACCCTGGGGATCACTTCTGTATTTCTGCTCGACAGTGGCACAGGAGATCACTTCTGTATTTCTGCTCGACAGTGGCACAGGAAAACAACTTTCTTGGGTGACGTAAGCCAGGGAATCTTGTTGGCTAGGCTTATGTAGGCCCTTGGGCCGATAGCCTAGTACCTACCTATGAACGTATGAACCTATTAGCCCTGACAGTGTTACCAATTTAGTGCTTTTCATGCTAAATCTAGCTCTTTTTTGGACTTTATAGCTCAAAAATTTGGTCCCTGTTACCTAGCGCGAAATCTAGGGCATTTACTAAAAGCACAAGTGTATACTGTGGACACTGGTCAATGACCATTATGTTGTTTTCACCTTAAATTTTACTGTCTTACTCTTTTCCTATGCTTCTGAAATCCCATTCCATTAGCGGCCGGTATTATTGCATTGAATGAATGCACCCAATCAAACTATGAGTTCCAAGACTAGGTGTGATGAACAACAAGTGCCCACAAGTAAGGCTGCTTCACCCAAGCAAATGTTGGTGTAGGTGGGATGGGAATAAACTTAGTTTTACTCTTTACTTCCGCACTGATGAAAGAGTTCAAATCCAGAGAGAACCACTAAACCACTATTCAAAAGAGTTCTATACTCGATTTTTGGATGATATCTTCATCCTGTTTAAAGGTACACCAAGTGAACTAGAACGTATGCTAGTAATGTTTAACACTAGTACAGACTTTTTGAAGTTTACGTCCAGTTATAGCAAGGATAAAATTGCATATTTGGACGTGGACCTCAGTAAGGATTATACTAAGGAGGTCTATATTTCGAAAATTTTCCGTAAGGATACCTATTCGAATGCGTTCTTGGAGTTCTCTAGCTGTCACCCTTCACATCAGAAAAAATCAGTAGTGAAGGGCCAGCTAGAGCTGCCAGGATGACTTCAAGAGATTCAGATTTCATGGATGAATGTATGGTCCTACATTCTTTCTTCTTACAAAGGGGCTATCCCGAGACCCTTTTGAGTGAAATCATTGGGGAAGTTCAGTTTAAACATCATTCTGGGATTTTTAGACCCATATTGGTTAATGGGCTTAATGATTCATTACATAAGAGGGCAACTAAAGAACAGTTTAGTCCATATAGTTTCATTAGTACCTTTAATATGGAATCTTATGACATTATAAACATCATTACAAAGAATTGGGAAATTTTGATGAGAGACGGACATTTTAGGTCCATGTTCCCGACACTACCAAAAATAGTATTTAGGCGTGGTTATAATTTAAAATCAATCTTAGAGACTAACGTAAGTCCCATAACCCATAGGAATGGAATGTTTAAATGTAATATGTGTCGGGTATGCAAATATATAGATGTAGGCGCCAAGTTTAGGATAAGAAATAAACAATACACAACACCTGGTAAGTTTGATTGTACTACCAAACAGGTGGTTTACCTGGCTACTTGCTCAACTTGTAAAGCTTTCTATGTCAGTAAAACTGACAGAAAGCTGAGTGAAAGATTGAATGAGCATTTATATTGCATTAATAAATGCAAATTAGAAAATGCATTGGCCAGGCACACCGCAGAGAACAAGGGACATGAGTTTAAATTTAGGGTATTACAACAACTTAAGAAGGACATCAGAGGTGGACCTGAGTCGTTGAGATTAGAAAGGTGTGAGTTATTATGGCAATTAAGAACTAATGCCTGTTTCTACCCGGGCATTAATGAAATGAGTTTGATAATGTGTATCCTTAGACTGAAAAATTTAGCCAGGTAACAGGGTGTGTTAGAGTTAGGTGGATAGATATATATATGTGTATATATATTTTATATATATTTTTATATTCTTATTTTTATCGTCAGTTTATATGTACACATACACATTTTATGTATGTCATAGCTGCTATTTAGTATGTTGTTTATATTGAGTAAGATGGGATAGTTATATATAAATACTTTTTAAGTTTCTGGTTAAATGTATTTTTATGCATTTAAGAATTGATTTATTGATTGTTGTAATTCGTGAAATAATATATTTAATTGTGAGTTGTATGGTTAGATTTTAGTATTTAATCAGTGAAGTTTTATTTCATATCATTTTCATTTTAAAAATAATCTCTATTTATAAGTATATATCTTTAATTGTCTGTATAGTGACTTCATAATGTAATTAACCAATGTGATTTAGTAGTATTTTATATTAAGGCAGTTACTTAAGGTGTTGCCTTTTGACCTGTTGGTTTTTCTGAAGAAGTCGAGTGAATTTTCACTTGACGAAAAGTGGATATTTTAAACAGTACACTTCATTAAAGACTATAATTCTTTTTGCTTTGAACTACAGTCTGGTGCCTGAATTGAGTTTCACGGAGCTCCGTGATTCATTCTTTGTTTTTCAACTATTCAAAAGAGCTCATTCCATTACCCAATGACTTTCTTTCTTTTTTTTTTTTTTTTTTTTTTTTTAATGAGCAGCTGCTACAATCTAGCACACAATGTCAACAGCTGTTTAAACTCATTCTTATCATATGTAGCCACAGAAAACACACTCTATGCGATAGGAACCCAACTCCCAGAAAAGTTTTTTTTTTTCACAGTTCAAAAGTAGCAAAAGTTGAAAACAATATGGATCCTTCCCATATATACAAGGGCAGCACTCCAAGAATTGCGTACATTCCAAATGACAACTCGAAGGCAGGGGCATCATTAGATCTAAGTACTAAATATACATTCTGACTACATCTTTTGCTCTGTTCCTCCTTGCAGCAAAGACAGTCATTAAATTGGCATACAAACAACTCTCCACTGACAAAACAGACCAAATCCCAAGTAGACACCCGCAAAACCCAAGACTAATACATTTCATAATACCATATGAATCAAGGACCCCAGTGATATACACATGACATACAGTTCTAATACAACTGTAACAGAAATATCCTGTATATATCATTTCGATATTCACCAATAACATATAATTATTTACAAAACTCCAGCCAGCTGTACTGGCAGTATCTCTTTTTATTGTAGGCCTGTTAATGCAAAAATTGGGAATGAAGCCAAAGAATAATAAAGGATAAAGACCCAAAATCTGGTACATATTTTAAATATTGCTCTGAATAATGGATAGCATGCATTTGCATTGTCCACTCCATGGATTGTGTTAAATGGAGGTGTATGCTTTTTTTCCTGTGACCTGTTTCATAGATTTAAATGCATCTGTTAGTTAAAAGGTATATGCACACACACACTAGTGACTGCAGTTGTCAATAGATTCCCACACAATATGGACATTTTTAAGAGAATCAGACCAAAAACATAAGGTAAAATTGGGGGTAGTATGTAAAATCAGGGATTATCATATCTGTGGACCAACGGGTCTAATATTCCCAGTTTCCAATCACTGCTACTCTAAGTTACTAATGACAATCACTTCTGTCTGCTTCCAGCATCTGCATTATAAATCTGGAGTGAAAAAAAAAGCAATCAAAATGAAATGGTGATATTTGTCGAAGCAAACACAATTTTAATCGTTGCTGCTTTCTTAATTCTTGCTATAGAAGTTCAAGGATTTGTTTTTACGATGATGTAAGTGAGTCTGAGATGTAATGTAAGGAGAATGCGCTTGTTGTCTTGCGCAAAGCCAGTCTTGTTAACAAATACTGGTTCGTCTGTAAGGTGGATGAGGCGAGATACCACCATTGGAAAGCCAAAAACAAAGACAAAGCCATACTTCTTAAATTAACTTGTTCAAAGATTTGAAACTGGAGGAAGGTACTTTATTAGATGGTTAGATAAACAAACACATTTTTTAAATTAAAGACAGAACTCCCCCCCCCATAAATAACAAAAATTCTAATTAAATTCACTTGTGCAGAATGCAGTAACCACTAGAGATACATTAATATATAAGTGCTTATGATAACAGAGCTGTTGCTTTAAGAAGCTAGCTAATTTCCGCAGTTTTCATCTCTGCGTCATGATGATATGATACAGTTTTTTAAGGAATGATGTACGTAAGCAGAGAGATGTTTCAGACTGAATTTAATGTCTGTAGTGCTAGTGTTGCTTTATAGTCATTCTAAATAGCTCAAGGACCAGGCGGGAAGGAAAGAGTGATTTTTCCCTTTCTATAATCAAGGTAAGGTTCACGCGACTATAATGTACTGTTTGCAATTTAAAAAATAACAATTGTAGTTACTTTCATATCAATTCCGAAAAGTAGTAAAACATAAAAATAATAGAAATATTTAACTGCTTATTCTTATGAATTTTTTTTTTTTTTTTTTTTTTTTTTTTTTTACAAATTTAAGTCTGTCTTTGCTTAGAAGGGCATATAATATTAAAATCTAAACATTAAGTAAACATTTACCTTGAGACTGTACCTAATAACACATTTAGAACATTTTTTATATCTCATTTAATCTTTTAAATCAGAGACAAAACAAATATTTACATATCAATAGAAGTCTATAGAAGAACATTTCTAATTGTTAATGCCCTAAATGTTTTATATATGGAAATCTCCATATATTGTCTTGTATGTTTTATCAAAAGAGTATAGAAGTAATTAATAAAAGACTTTAGGATTGAATTTGTTCAGTAACTTATAAATCTAATAGTAATTAATAAATAACTGTAAAGGCATACCTGTTTTTAGTTGATTTTTTGCTTGTTAATCTGAAATCATTGTTCATGTTTTAACATCATGTAAAAACATTTATATTTATTTGTCCTTCAGTTTTTTTTTTTGTTCAGAAGTCTTCCAGTTGCTTACTTCTGCATTTCTTTTTGGTGTACTATTTATCCATTCCATAGATTTTTCGTGTGTTAGTATGTTGTTGTTGGAGAGCTATTTTATTGCTGAATCCACTGTTTCAAAGATTTTTATTCCCTCTGGGAGAAATATTCTCAATCTTGCTGGAAACAAAAGATGAGTTTTCAGTAGTTTCTTCTTTAGGATTTTTATTATTGGTAGGAATTCTTTTCTTTTGGAAAACACTTTTATAGAATAGTCGTCAAATCTGATTAGAGTATCTTTATATTTGATGGGTGAATTTGCCCAGGCATTTCTTAGGATAAGATCTTTGTCTTGCATAGAAAAAAGTCTCACAATTATGGATCTTGGCTTATTTTTGATTGAAGAGATTTCCAGAGGGTGTTAATGACCTGTGAGCATGTTCTATGCCATACGAAAGGGCTTCAGGTAATTTCACTATATCTGGTATCCAAGTGGTAAGAAAGTTTACTATGTTATCCCCTTCTGTTTTCTCTGGTAAACCATATATCCGGATTGGTTTTCCATGTCATCAAGTTTTTCTTTTAAGTAAGTATTCTGCTGTAATAAAAATTCTGTTTGATGTCCCTCAGTTAATAACCTTGAGTCAATGTCATTTAATGACTGTTCCATAAGTGAAATTTGCCCTTTCTGTTGTGTAAACATTTCCTGAAGTTGTTCAAGTTGTTGTGAGCATTTCTCCTTGAAAGTATCTATTTTATTATCCATCTTATCAATTTTGATTGTGAGTTCCTGTATATTAGAAATAAGTGAGTGCAGTTCCTTTTTGATGGTAGAGTCCTGAGCTGAATTCTTAAGATGACTCATGATGTATAGCTGATTGTGGTGTTTTTTTCCAGTAGTTAATTTGACAGGAATTATCCAAAGACAGTCAATGAAATTTCTTCTGTAAATGCTCCAGGGTAATATAAAAATGTAAAGATGTTAGTAATAGAAATGTCCTCAAATTGTTCCTTATTTCATAAAATTATTGTCAGGAATAGTAATGAGCTAAGAGAGCGGAGATAAAGTGCTGTTACCAGATCAGCATCTTGGCCACGCCCCCTCTCAAAAATTCTTGAAAGATGTATTAATAAGAGTAAGTGATGATGACTTACTTCCTTTCTATGTATATATTATAAATATGTTAAATTAATAACCATGTTCTTAAAAAAAAGAAAGGTGGATTAAAAAGCAACTCCTCTTCTATCTGCACAAGAATGGCTCTTAACATCCACCCAACCTGGTTTTCACCTAACACGCAGTACAACTACTGCCCTCCTTCATTCACTGATGCCATAAACAAATACAAGGACTTGGGCAAACTTGTTTCATCCTTATTTCTTGACTTGTCAAAAGCTTTTGATACAGTTTCTCACCCTAAACTCCTCTGTAAACTGTCTCAACTTGAACTATCCCCTTCTTAAGTAGTCTGGTTTAATAGCTATTTAATTGACAGACCTTGGTCTGTGAAATGGTACAATACTTTCTCTCCATACCTGCAAGTCTCCACTAGTATTCTTGGTCCCCTATTCTTTAATATCTGTATCAATGACCTCTATACCTCTATAGGTCCAGCATCTCTTTTAAAATATGCTGATGATTCCACACTCATATGTGCATCTAATAACTTGCCTCATCCCCTCCATGTCACTCAGAAGCTTTATCTTCAGTTTAGAAATTAATCCATAATGCTACTCCTCAACCCTAAAAAACAAAGTTACTGCTATTTTTCTCCAAGTCATACATGCCTGATAAAGCGAATTTCAAAGTCTTTTCACAAAACAAAACTAAAATGGAAGTAGTCTTCTGTACAAAACATTTTGGACTGATTATAGATGATAACCTTACATTTGACCTTTATGTTCAAAATACCAGAAAAAAGACACACCAAAAATTAGGAATGCTCTACAGGTATAAAAACATCCTTAGCAAAACTAACAAAAACCACACTTGTCACTACCTGTCTTCTCCCATCTCTCTTACATGTTGCAACCATCCTAATCAAACTTCATGCAACAGTTAAAAATAAGCTGGGGGCATGCTATAATAAGGTTACAAAATTTGCCACCAGCAAACAATATCGCAGTCTCCACTGAATTGCCCTTAAGGCTTTGAATTGGATCAAACTTCCTCACCACTTAGATTACATACAGCTTATCTCCAAACACGTTATTCACAAAGCCAGTAACTGCCCTGCTTTTACTCCAATTCTCCATTCCTATCACCATAATAGACTGCTTCAATCTAATGAACAGCAACAACATCTCAGCATATATAAACCTCAAAAATCCACTGTCCAAAATCTCTACTCATACTCAGTCACTAAAACTGCAATTTTCTGCCTCTGCGAATTAGATCTACTTCTAACCTCTCCATGTTTAAACAACTGCTACAAGACTACTTAAATAAAACCTGTCTGTGCTCCTACACTACCCCAGGCTGAGCTAGTGGCTCCCAACGTCTACCACCATCAGAGAGAAGAAATTAATAAAATCTATTTCTTAGGCAAAGATCAAATATATTTTGCCTAAGCTATATTATCTAGTCATTTCTGTTCCAAAGAATATACTCAGTGTGCTTAATGTCATCCCTATGAACTGCAACTTGTGAATACTTTATCTATTGACAATGTTGTTTTTCAACTTATTATAGCTGTCCAAATATTTGCAGTACATGTGTAGGTTCACACTGTATGAGCCAAAGCTGAATTTTTACTTCGTTATTATGTCATTCTTCTGTATTCGGTTTTGTAATAACTTTATTTAAATGTCAGTGTAGACCTTTTCCCCAGGTTTTTGCTGAAAATGGGATATTGTCCCAGTCAGGCTTTCCCAGTAAACAAATGTCAAACAAACAGATAGGGAAAGTTGAGAAAAAGGTTCATAATTTCTACCTTAAAGTGACAAAAACATATACTGTACAGAATTCCTTCCTGTTGTCTGATGACCAAGTGTCAACAAATAGCACGTAACCAAAAGATGCTTACACCAAATGAGATTGCTGTACTTTGGTTTTGCTACTTTCTCTGATAAGCATCGATATCATAAGTGCAATAATCATATTGAGTCTAGTAGTGTAGGGGATACATATCATTGCATTGTGGTGTCAACACTTTAACCACAGATGACCTAGAAAGGTGGTTATTAATTTTGTTTCCCAACACATCACTTTTCAAGGATTTGGAATTTGATTATCTGTTAGGTAGGTCCATTATTGTCTTGCATGTACCAGGCTTTGATCATAAATTTAAATTTTTATTTATGCATCTGTTACACAATAAATGAACCAATCCTAAGACCTTTTTCAGCCTCAACATGGACCTCAGGGCAAGAATAAATGCAATCTTTATTCAGCCAGTTAAGAGGATTTAACGAACATGCATGTTTTGGGACATGAAAGGAAACCCGAGGGCCCAGAGAAAACTGCTAGACAAGGGTCCAGGGAAGTAAATTGTGAGGGAAGAAATAGCCAGGGAATTGTTATGGCTATGCTTGTATAGGCCCTAAGGCTGATAGGTAGGCTATGAACCATATAGACACAAGGAAAATATGCAAATTTAACACAGGCAGTCATTCCAGGTCAAGAACAAACTCCAGAGCTGTGAGGCAGAGATCCTAACAATTGAGGCACCTTAGGACCACCAGTCATATCTTTATGGCTCATTGCAATGCCAGGAGGGAAGCAATCTACAATGGACAGTCCCTGTATCTCACTTCACATACTGTAGCTGAATGGCTCAACAGCTTACTTATTGCAGTGCATACATACAGAACATAGATCCATAATTAAATAGTTTTTTAGGAAAATAAATCACTTGCCTGGAAATATTTGTTAGAGCTAGATTCTTCTCATAGGATCATAAGATCATAGGAGATTGCTAGGCTACTGACCCAGAGGTCATTTTAAGCCTAGCCATTTCATCGCAATGTAATACCATGAAAATGCTAGTCAATACCCAAGATTGCATTTAATGATGACTGCTCATGTCCAGGAGTGTTATGGGCCCTATCCCTGGTAAAAAATTATGGGGCCCCATCCACTTGTCCATGTTTCTCTTGAACAGTATTATAGAGGTGCTCTGTTTCACATGAATTGGTAGCCTGTTCCAAAGATGCAACAGTCGCTGGGAGATAAATCTGTCCTTCCAGTATGTCATATTTAAGTTGCAGGCCATATTTAGGACCCTGGAATAGGTAGCCCTAGTCCTGTTTGATTTAATGATATCCAGCAAGTTCATTAGGTTTGGGTCTTGGATTTCTCTGGAGGCCAGGCATAAGTCTCCCCTAAGAAGTCTATACAACACAGAATATAGTGACAGGGACTTTAGTCAGTCTGTGTAAGGCACATGCTGAAGCCCCTTGAACTTCTTTGTTAGAAACTTTGAGGGCTGTCCAGCTGATGCAGGTTCTTTGTACAGTACATGCCGAACAGGGCATTATATTCAATTATGGGCCGGATTAGTGCTGAGTATAGAGAGGTTATAGCCTCTTTTGCTCTAGAGGCAATGCCTTTACTAATCAAGTGTGCTACATAGGAACCTTCCTTGCTACAGTAGACATATGGTGGTTGAAGTTAAGTTTGCAGTCAGCTTGTGATCCCAGGTCCCTTACTACTTCTTTGATACTTAGGGTGTTGTTGATTTGATAGTGTGAAGGGACATTGTTTGTGCCAAAGGGAATGATGATGTATTTCTTTGCATTCAGTTTGAGGCCGTGATTAATAAATCAGTAGTTGGTCTGTGTGAGATTTTCCTGGAGTACACTGATATCATTAGGGGATTCAATGATTGCACCTAGTTTGCAGTTATCTACAAACTTGGTCAGCCACAACCCCTTAATTTTGACCTGAGCTTCTGAGAAGTATATACCAAATATTAGGTGGCCCATCACTGACCCCTGTGGCACCCTGCTGGTAACAGGTCTGCTGGTTGATGTGGAGTCACCCACTTTGATAGTGTATGTCCAGTCTGTGAGCCAACAGGAAACCCATCTTACAATGAAGAGGGTTTACATTCAGTTTGCTAAGTCTATCAGTAATGCCTGAATGTGAGATTGTGTCAAAAGCCTTTGCCAAGTTGAGGTTTGCTGTGTGCACAGATTTGTCCTCATCAATGGCCCTAGTCACATTTTCAGAGAAGTCCACCAGATTTAACAGGCAAGATCTGCCCTTGATGAAGCCGAATTGGGTAGGATACAGGGTTTGGAGGTCGCCTATGTCTTTATTTATGAGGTCCATAATGATGCATTCTATGGCCTTACAGATGAGGCTGGTCAGGCTTATGGGTCTGTAATTCCCCGGGTCTGTTGCTAGGTCACCTTTATGGAGGGGAGTAACTGTTGCTGTTCTCCATTCTGCAGGAACAAATCCTGTGATTGGGCTATGATTGAAAAGGGTACTTAATGTGATGCTAGTTCATGTTTTAGCCTGTGTAGAAGACAGCCTGAGATGTCATCTGGTTCCATAGAGGCTGTGTTTTTTGCCTTAGACAAAGCTTTGAGAACCTGCTCTTCAGATATGTAGGGTGGGAGGAAAGTTTGGAGGAAGGTTTATGATAAGGTTTATGATAAGTTAAGAGGGGATAAGGAGTGACATTTTCCCCAAACCTATCCACTACCAGGTTTGCTATCACTGTGGGATCAGTGTGTGTGATACCCTTGGTCACTAGTTCTGCACATACTTGGGTCCTACCTTTTAGGCTATGTACATAGCTGTAAAAGACTTTATGGTTATCCGTTATGTACTTGCTAAGTTTCTCTCAAAGGAGCCCTTAGAGGATTTGACATGTCTTATTTGCCTGTTGAGGCTGAGGAGGGTGTTTTTCCATTGTTGGAGACTTTGGGTTTTCTTGGACAGCAGCTTTTTGCATTGGGGTTGGGAGGATGGCTTAATGGCTAAGGTGTTTGCCTTACAAACACAAGGTGCAGGGTTTGAGTCTCGCAAGGGGTAATTGGCTAAGCTTAAAATGGCTTGCAAGAGCAGTTAGCTTAGTATGAACCTATGAACCTTTTGTAAAGTTTGCTGATGCTCGATGTCCACCATGGCAGCTCATTTTTACTTGGAGCTCTAGCTTTGATTCTTTCTGGTGCAACCAAGTTTATACACTTATGCAAGTGTTTGTACAGGACTTTAGTGTAAGCTTCGATGTAGTTACCACTTCCAGTTTGGTGTGGAGCTCAGAATGCACTTATACCTTCACCTAGGAGAGTATAGTTTGGCTTGGTGAATTTTTTAGTCTGATTTCACCCTTTGTGGTTTCTGGTACTAGTGCCAGCTCAAAGGTGACTGTTTTGTGGTCAGATTTAACTACTGAGTGTCCGACAGTTGCGGTAGTGCATCTGTTTGACATGTTAGTGTTAGCGAGGACCAGATCTAGAATGTTTGTATCTCTTGTCGGGGAATGAACAACTTGTTCCAGGGCATTTGAATTAACAAAGTCAAGGAACTTTTGCACTAGCAAGTTGGGGCTAGCATAGGTTTCCCAGTTGATGGTGGGATAATTCAAATCCCCCATAACCAGATTGTTTGGTAAAATTTAGATTGTCTCCATTGTGGTCAAGTAGGCTACATGGGCATCATGACCCATGGAGGGGGATCAATAACTGACTATGACTTGAATGGAGGTCTTACACACTGTAACTTGGACGTGGAGTAACTCCACAGAGTTGTCAAGTCTAACTAGATGGAAGGTGAATTTATCTCTAATATAGATAGAAACGCTGCCTCCTTTGGTTTTCACACATTCATTTTGCGGTCTAAAGGTGTGGAAGGCATTGTAGCCTTGCAAGGTTGGGGTACTCTCTGAGGCCTTGAACCAGGTTTCTGTGACTGCACAGACATCTACATCTTCTAGTGATAGAAGTGCTTCCAGGGAGTACAGCTTTTGGTTTAAGCTCCTAGCATTTAGCAGCATGACCCTTATTTTGTTCTGGTTGGCCAATTTCACATTAGTAATGTTGTTTTTGAGACCCTTCCTAGAAAAGGTACTATGGGGGGAGGCAAGAGCCTTTGCCAGTAGCTGAAAGCCTACAGGTGCCAGGTGTAAACTGTCTCTGGCAAAGCAGTGAGGTTTGTTGACCATGGCTTCCCAGGCTGACAGGAACTGGATCCCCTTTGCACGACACCAAAAAGTAAGCCAGTTATTGAAATCAATCATTTTTTGTTTATTCTGCAGCATCATTCTAGGTGAGGGTACTATGCTGCTCAAGGTTAGGGAGATACCTGTTTGGGACACATACTCAGAGAGCTCAACCATGTCTCTCTCCATATGGTACAGTGAGGTATGTCTCGGGTCGTTCACACCAACATGAGTATGACAGTGTCATAATGGTACTTGTTGGTGAGAGACCTGAGTGCATGTGTGATCTGATGAATACTGGCACCGGACAAGCAGCTGACCGTGACTTTCTCCTTGCCCAGCCTAGTCAGTGGGACTTCTGTGTGTCTCACTACTGAGTCCCCATTGACAAGAAAATTTTGTTTTTGAGTGTTTCACCTTAATGGCTTAGTGGGTGAGACACTGGTGTTGCTATGTGGGTACAGCAGAGACTGTGCTAGTTATAGCAGTCTTGTGTTTTGGAGGTCTCTGGTGTTTTGGTAAATTTTTTGAGAGAACCTCCACATATGTAGATTTTTGTGTTTGATGCATACTATGTGTATGAGTAATGGTACTATGTGCATATATAGTGGTGGGTGAGTTGACAACCTCTCCATCCCCTTAAAGCCTTAGGAGTGCCCAGAACTTATGTGACTCAGTGTATATAGCTGATAGTTATGGGAACCTCTAGGTTCATAGGTGTGTACTAGGCGAATGGCCTTGGAGCCTTTACAAGCCTACCCCATAGGATTACCATGACATTTATATATATATATATATATATATATATATATATATATATATATATATATATATATATATATATATATATATATATATATATATATATATATATATACATATATATATAAACTATATATACATATATATATATATATATAAACTATATATACATATATATATTTATATGTATATATATATATATATATATATATATATATATAAAACTATATATATATATATATATATATATATATAAAACTATATATATATATATATATATATATATATATATATATATATAAAAACTACATATATATATATATATATATATAGATATATATATATAAATACATATATATATATATATATATATATATATATATATATATATATATATGTGTGTGTGTGTGTGTGTGTGTGTGTGTGTGTGTGTGTGTGTGTGTGTGTGTGTGTGTGTGTGTGTGTGTGTGTGTGTGAGGGTCTAGGATTATACAGTGAAAACACAATTCACTGAAACACATTTCACTGAAAGTTATATATGGCCTTTTCCCCACTGTAGTGTGACCCTGGAGTTAGTATATACAGTAAGGGGGTGGGGGGGTGTAGCCCCCCACCTATTTTAAATATTTTGAACTATATACATGGATACTTGGGGGACAGTGCCCCCCACACTCCCCTTACTATATATACTAACCCCAGGGTTGCACTACAGTGGGGAAAAGGCCATATATAACGTTCAGTGAAATGTGTTTCAGTGAATTGTGTTTTCAGTGAATTGAGCTTTGAGTGATTTGTGCACAGTCATTTGACTTTCAGTGAAATGTGCTTTCTGTGAATACTACAGCTCTATATATATATATATATATATATATATATATATATATATATATATGTGTGTGTGTGTGTGTGTGTGTGTGTGTGTCTGTGTGCACTTTGAATAATTAAAGATACACAAACTTGAACCACAAAGATCAAAACTCAAAAAATATAGAACTAAAACTAAAACTTTTTTTGTTTGTTTTTTATGCAAGGGGCTGCATGCTTTTTATACATATAGCAGAACAACAGGAAAAGGGCATATTCTCACTGTACTGTGACCTTTGACAAAGTAATGTCAGCAGTGTACAATCATATAATTATTATTTGATCACCTCTGCTGGCATTAGAGACATTTGATATTCCAAACCTTCAACTATTCACAGTGCTGTCATATATGAGCCAGTCTTTAATCATTTTCAGAGAATGGGCACGCTGTGCATCAGCACCCTGACTGGAGAACACGCGTGCTCAGCAGGGTATTAATGTACAAGTAATGCCCACTGAAAAATGAGTCTGACGCTTCACAGCAGGATATCAAGCCACAGTGGAGCTCGGACTGTTAAAAATCTAATGGCCACCATTATTTTACACTCGCTAAGCAGCACTTTTGCTGTTTAGTGAGTGTAAAAAGAGAAAAAAAAACAGAAAAAAAAGTGTATATGTGTGTGCATGTATGTGTGTGAGTGTGTTTATGTTTTTATCTGCGTGTTTGAGAGAATGTGTGTATGAAAGCAGACAAGACTATGCGAGACATCGATCGAGAGAGAGTGAGAGCAATTTTGTGTGAGTGAATATGTGTATGAAAGCAAAGGAGACTGTGTGAGTGATCAAAAGAGAGTGAGTGAATTTAAGTGCTTATTTCTCGGCTGTCCAGATTTTTGCCTCATCTTTTTTGTCTGTCTCTCATTAAAGTTGTTAAAATCTTTCTTCTTAAATTTTCATGACAAGTACAAATGTACAAACATCTAGCCAAGCCACAATAACTGGAATTCTGTATTTATTTACTATATCAGATAGGGAACATTGACTGGATTAAACAATCATGTCAGATTTTTGCATAAATCAGCTTATAATAAAAGTACAGGTTAAACATATGACGGGTACCTTGCAATGTGGAATCATTTCAGTTTTGTATGTGGTATCAAGACTACAGCATTGGTTTTATTGCAAGGATTATTTTCTGTATAGCAGTATGCCAGTATAATTAGTAAACAGTTACCCGATGGTTTGGTGGAAAGCTTGAAATCCAGCTGTTTGAAGGTGGTTTCCTAAAGAATAGAATAAAATACAAGGTGGGAATGGATCATGTATGGCATACTTGTGTGGAGTACATCAACTAGAGATATTGTTTAAGCTGCAAAACATGCAAACCTACATGTCTGTGTGCCAGATTTTAAACTTTAACAGTATTTTCTGAAGGTTTGTGGCAAATCATTGAGTAGTAAATTCATTTGAGTTTCAGGCTTTATATCCTTCAGAAAATGCATTGTAATACAAGACCTTTTACTCTAGCAACTTTCTAAGTTTGCAAGAGCAATATTTAAAATTTGTCCCTGTTTTGGGGACTTTGTCCAGATTTTTTGTGCTTAGAGGTTGAAAGATATGCTTGTGTGAGTGAGTGCATGTATGAAAGTACAGGAAACTGCATGTGTGTGTTTTACTTCCTTATTTATTTTTAAGTGCTATTTTATTTTTATATATATTTTTGGATGTAAACTGATTCCTGCAACACCATTTACATATACTACAGTGGAGGAATCATTTTACATCAAAATATATAAAAAAATACAGCAGTTAAATAAATAAATAAATAAGTAAAACTCAACAATTCTGCAGAGAACACATTATTTAAGGACAATAATGCCCTCCAGGGTGTGTGTTAATGTGTAATTAATGCCCTTCCAGGGACATCTGCAGCATTGGGCCTCACACCACCCCTGGGCGGGCATTAATTACACATTAACACTGTCACCTGTCAGGCATTATTGCTTGCTTATTTATCTATTCGTTTCTTAAGGTAGGTGAACTGGTCATCATGGATGTTTTTCAATCATGAACTTGGCCACAAGAATAAATCCCAACTGTAATATATACATATATATATATATATATATATATATATTTTTTTTTTTTTTTTTTTTTCCCTGTTGACAGTAACCTATTCAGACACAGAAATATATAGACTCCATGCAGACAGTGACTGGAGGTGAGGATTTAACCCCATATCCTGATGCTGTGAGACAGAGCCCTTAACCATTGAGCTGCAGTGCTGCTTAGGAATGAGCACTGGGCATTGTCGGTCTTATATACTGGTATTATCAGTACTCTGTATGGGCACTGGGCTTCTGTATATATGGAATAAGTAAGTACAAGCTGTAAGAACTGTTTCATTTTTATGTATGTATAGCAGCTATGTGCTGTGAGACTAGTTTCTGTGTTTACCAATCTAGCAACAAAATTGTATCTATAAATACTTTTAAAATGATGTTATGCACAACATATTGGCAATGGTTGTATTAATTAAAGCTTAAAAACACAGAAAGAGTATGAAATAATAAATTACTAGGAGTAGAGAATGACAGAGAAAACTTAGGAAGGAACGGTTGTTTGTTGCCAGAAATAATCAGGTTTGCATAGGCTGTGCAGGACAAAGTCATATTAAAACTTTTATTTGGTTGTGCAGACCAGTAGTTATGCAACTGTGCTGACAAATGTATTCCAGGAATCTGCAGATGTTATTTTGGATTGTCTCACCATCTCTAACCATTTTCTGCAGCTGTGGGTATCTCCAAGGCAACACCTCCTACAAGTTACCATAATTTATAGAATTGGTCATACTTCTAACTCCTCTGCAGATCCCCAAGTGGCAACCTACTCACACTGATGTTCTTTTAACTACTGTGGGATTTAAAAGAGTTTTGTGACAAGTTTTATAAATCTGCCTTTTGAGTTTCAAGAGGATTTAAATAATAAATTAGAAATTCATTTCATGTATGAGCTGGTATCTTTGTTCTGACATGATTGAAAGGTGCTGTAAAACAGTCTAAGCAAAAAGCAGACATAAATGTATTTTAACAGGAATGTAACCCAGACACACAGTATAGTGCTGAATCTATATAGTAATAACTACTTATAAGAAAAGGAATGTCCAGCAATACAGAAACAGATGTCATAATTAAGTAATGTAAAATCCCAGGCAATTTATATTGCCATACAGAATAGGCTGAAAAGTTAAGAGTCCTCTTCCAAATGCTTTCAGCAAAGAACCCATCCTTGTTAGTACATTTCAGGAGACTCAGAATATAGTTTATATGACCAGTCCACTAAAGGTGTTACTCTATCCTGAGGCATTATAATGCAATACCTGTAAATAGAACATAGGTAGAATAAGGGAGTGACAGTAGTGGACTTCAGTCACATGGCTGAGCTTGAATTGCACATGGGTTTACAGCCACACATTCAATTAAAGGTAATGCAACTTATAAGTTCTTTAATAGCAGACACTGAAACTATACAAAATTAGAGATATCAGACACAGCTTCATGACCCTACACAGCAATATATGTATATTACAGCAACTGCCACCACCATGTGCCTGACTAATGCGACTCACAGGCAGAATGTGTGCAGTAGTAGTAAATCTTTTAAAAACATAATACATATTAACCAGATATTGTTTCCAAAATGGTAACCGTAGAACAAATGAATCTTCCTTCTCTTCCAACAATACAAAATGGTGCCAATATTTTTCATTCTAAGTTGCACAGAGCACAAGGTAAACTACTATTTCCCATATGAATACTAACAGAACCGTACTATTGCTCCTTTCCAAAGTATCATCAGTTTTGTCTGTATGTATAGTCAAGATGTTTCTTGATGGTTAACATTTGGACGTAAGCATATCATCTCTTATGCATTAGAACAAGGAGCCCCATGTCATTCACAGATGGCATAGTTTGGTATCACCCACATAGCAGTGTTGCCCAAGGCCACCTATCCAATATCATTCAATAAAGTCCAACCAACATGGGTTTGAGCCAGACAGTATAATATGCCATATGTCAGTGATGAAAAGAATGCAAAGAAACATTTGTTATATTTCCATTATTTGCAGCTAATAAACTGGAAGTATCAGATAATGCTGTTGTTCAATCTACGACATACATGGAATCCTGATGACCTGCTCTTGATGAAACCAGATTGAGTTGCATCCAATGTCTGGAGGTTTCTTATGTCATTATTGATCATGTCCATGATAATTCTTTCCATGGCTTTGTATATGAGACTAATGAGACTTATGCATCTGTAGTTTCCAACTTTGTAGATGGCTGACCTTTGTGCAGAGAGATAATTATTGCTGTTCTCCACTAATAAGGCACAAAAAATGTTTAGGGGCTATAGTTAAATAGCAATTACAGAGGGCCTGATAGATCATGTTTCTTGCTATTTAGAAGGCATCCTGGGATATTTCTGGGACCATTGATGCAGTGTTCTTGGCCTTGGAGAGAACTTTAAGGACCTGTTCCATAGTGATAGCAGGGGAAGTTATATTTGATAGTATTTTATGAGTGAAGGTTGACAGGGAGAGAGGGGTAAAGTTGAACATGAATTTGTTGGCCAGTAGGTTTGCTATATCTTCTGGCTCAGTATAGGCATTTCCATTTACAGTGAGCTCTGCACACAATTCTGTATTGCCTTTGAGGCTGCAAACATAGCTAAAGAATAGCTTGTGGTTTTCCTTGGCCTGGGAAGCCAAATTTACCTCAAATTTAATTTTGGTAGACTTTATTTGTCCTCTGAGTTGTTTGCTGAGTTTGATGAGAGTGCCTTTATCCTGCAGGGTACTGCATCTCCTAAGTTTTGCCAAGATTTTCTTCTTTCTGTTATACATGTTGTGATTCCGCCAGGGTAGTTTCTTTTTGAGTTAGTTCTGTACTTCTTGCTGGTGGGTACAGCTGCTTTTGTGCAGCTATTAATATGCTTGCATAGGGTTTCTGTGAACAGTTCTGCATAGGCAGCAGTGTTCTCAGGGTTTATGGGGGTGTGATTTTTGCCAGATTATTACTTAATAGTAGGAAGCTAGCCTTATTTCAGGGCTAGCTGGGGTTCTAGGTTTTATTTTTACTTCAAAGGAAATCATGTTGTGGTTTGACCTTACCAGAGAAGACATTACACTAGGGGGTGTGCAGCACTCTCCCATATTATTGAGGACCAGATCCAGTATGGTTTCACCCCTTGCTGGTGTATTGACAAGCTGGTCCAGTGAGTTTGTGTTTACAAAATCCAGGGATTGCTGTGCTTGTATGGTGTCTTTTATGATTCCCAGTTAATAGTGGGGTAATTAAATTCACCCATGAACATGGTATTGGGTTGGATGATGAGTGCTTCCAATATGTTTAAATACATGGTATAGGTTTCCTGGGTCATACAGAGGGACCTATAGCTTGCAAGGAAGTGTGTTGGATTTTTCCTATGTTGATTTGAACTTGGAGAAGCTCAAGTGCATTGTTTATTTTTTATTTATTTTACATTTGTTGACAGGGCTAGTCCAGCTGGATATATGTCCATTTTCAGTGGAGGCCCAGGGAGAAAAGCTCCACAAATAACAATCAAATAGGACAAGACAAGATATTTACAGTAGAAATTGGTATATTACAAAACTTTATAACATATTACACACCTATGATTTTATATACTGTTTTCCAGTAGGGAAAAAAAAAAAACCTGATGTAAAAATAACCTAGATACAACAGTAGTTTGAGTTAATAATGGAAATTATATCTAAGAGATATTATAGATACTAAGGGCACACAAAAACAAAAAGAATAAGCACTAGTGATTAAATGGGTAGAGTCTACTAAAGCAAAATACAAGGATACAATTATAGTGTTCATTCATTCAGGAGTTGTGGTCTTATATGAAAAAGGTTGGTCATTCGATAGTATATACATATTTACATGAGAAAAATCCTCAGAATTGTCAAGCACACTATTAACAGTGACTAAACACATGATCATGTTCATAAGAGGCTAGGAATCAAGAGAGTCTAGATAAACACACTATTAACAGCAAGTAAACACAAGATAAGTTCATAAGAGGCTAGGAATCAGGGAAGTCAAGATAAGGGTATGGTGGTTAGTCTGGGTTATCACAGGGGCATAGCCAGTGTGATTTGAGGTAGAGTTTGCTTGCTTTTAAATAGGTTAACTGAGGATATTGAGGTTAGCTGACTTGGGAGGCTATTCCAGGCTTTACCTACTGTATTAGCGAACAGGGTGTCACCAGCTGAGTTGTTGGATTTAGATATTTGTACAACTAGTTTATTAGATGAGCGTAAGGTTTTGAGATTGTTATAGGGGATAGCTAGGGAAATAAGTATGGGTGTATTCTGAGGTAGATACAGAATCTTATGGGCTACTATTAGTTGATTGAAAAGTATTAGATTTGGCAACTCTAACCATCCAAGATGATACAGGTTGATACAGTGATGAGTTCTATAGGAGGACCTAGCTGCAAATCTGGTAATATTGTTGTAGGAAGATGACAGTTTACTCAGATTACTTCTGCATATTTTGGTATAGATAGGGGAGGCATAGAGCAGGGTAGAGATAAGGTGGGTGCGAGCAATGGTGACCCTGGCTAGAGGAGTTAGAAAGGGTTTGATTCTGTAGAGGGAACCTAGTTTCTTATTTACTGTTTTTATGGTGTTATTAATGTGAGGCTCAAAAGACAAGTTATTATCTATTAGTACTCCGAGTAGTTTGGTGGTTGGCTCAGGAGATATTATAGTTCCATTATTTGAAGTAATAGTAAAGTTAAGTGGGGAGGTTCTGCGAGTGGGGGTGAATAGTAGCATTTTAGGTTTTTTTTGGGTTTAAGATAAGACATTTTTATAGGAGCCAGTTTTCGACTGTGCTAAAGGTCTTTTGGGTTAGTGACTGAAGTTCTGTTTGACCAGCCTTGAGGTATATTTATTGTTGATAAAACTGAGACACCTCTACCTTTAGTCTCTGTCTGTGTGGTAGCTGGTCTAAATGTGTGGAAGGCATTATAACCTTGCAGTCATTGTGCTCTCCACAGCTTTAAACCATGTTTCAGTGACGGCACAGATGTCAGCATTCTCTGGGGTGAAGAGAGCTTCTAGGGAGTGGAGTTTTTTGTTTAGACTCATAGCATTGAGCAGTAACACCTTTAGATTTTCTTAAGTTTGATTTGCTATGTTTGAAGTACTTTCAGTTTGGCATTGCCTAAAAAAGGCACAATGGAGGTGGACAATGTTTTAGCTAATATTTGAAAGCCTAGAGGGGAGTGGTGCAAAACATCCCTAGAAAAGCAGCAAGGTCTGTTGACCATCTCCTTCCATGCTGACAAACTTTGCACTCCCTTAGAATGACACCTGAAATTAAGCCAAGTATTAAAATCAGTCATCGTTTGTTCATATATGTGGCATCACCCTTAGAGAAGGTAAAATGCTGCTCAATGCTAGGCTAACACTAGCCTGGGACACTTATTCTGAGAGCTCCAAAATGTCCATCTTCATATAGTTTAGGGAGATATGTCTCAGGTCATTTATACCCACATGGACTATGACTGAGTCATACTGGTACTTGTAGTCAAATGACCTGAGATGTGTGCTTCATCTAGTAGGTCTTTGGGGTTTAGGTAGGTTACATTTATGTGCCTCAGCATATGTGGGTTTATGTGTCTGCTTTGAATTGTGTGTGATGGGTGCAGCATGTGTACTACTGACAACCTTATTGACATTTGGAATGCTTTTATGTGAGAGCTTTGACTCCAGTAACATTGTGTAAATACATCTCTCACATACCATATCAGTTTGAGAATTAACTAGTTGTCAGTAAACATGAGACAATTTCTACATTGCCTCAGGATGCCCATATCCACCAAGCTGGCAACAAAGATAGTGGGAAAGTTCATATTCATGCCAACAGACCCTTTTTATTGATTAAACAGTTGGAATGAGAATACAAAGTATTGTGAGGTGTACCTGGTTTGCAACTCTGGGGGCAGTGCTTGTCACTGCAAAGTAATTGTCCTGTGTGCAACTAGGTATTGGTGAAATTTCAAGGGTGCTTTTACAGGAAAAATGTCACTCAAGGTGTCTGTCTGTACAGACCACTGCCAAACACTTGAGGGGAAACTAATTCCTAGACCCTGAAAATTTAAGGGTGAAGTATTTAGGAATATATTCTGAAGTTAGAAACAAATCAAGCAGTACTTACAGAGAACAAAGTATTAGTTTGTCAAGTATGATAAAAAGAGGGGAGCTGCATGAATGGCTACTGCCTGGCTACTACTAGTGTTGGTCTCACCACAACTTCACACTGCTATGATACAATGTTCCTTTGCTTCTTCTCTCACCAGAAGCAAAACAGTAACACTAATCTCATTATATAGCAATATTTCAAATACATAATATTTCCTTTTTGTTATATAAACTCATATATCTAAAAAGAAATTATGTGAGTATACCATATGTTTCATATCTGAATCCATTATTCAATCAAGCCACATTTGCAGTTTTCATTTATATTAAATATAAAAAGGATAAATAGCTAACCTCATATTTCTTAAGGACTGTAGCTGTAATGACTCTTCAGTATGATATATCTGCCATCCTCCATATACACTCAAGAATATTAAAAAGGGTTATATCTAACTGTCGTAGCAACCCTTCTGATGGCTGTATGAAAGAACTAGCTGTCTGGTTAACAGGTGCATGAAGTTAGTTCACTGGTAGTTTGTCATGTATCAGGTTATTCTGGGTTAATTGTCAAGTGCATTAATAAAGTACATTGCAGCATGTAAGAATGTTGTACTTAACTAAGATAAGTATGGCTGTTTGCGATGAGAAATATGAAAGCACAACTATAAAATGCAAAATATATAAACAGATAGTTAAACCTATAAATGCTGTTTTTCAGTAAAGATGCAGCACTTTATTAAAATAAACGTATTTGTTGATGGAGAGCTGCAGCACAATGTAAAATAATCAGTCATCTTACTTTTCTTTATGTGGAAGATGTAACATGAAGCATGCAAACACACACACACACACACACACACACACACACACACACACATATCATAAATGTACTAAATATGCTTGCTGCCTAGTAGTTATAGCTGTTAAGCTTGTTTTGAGAATCTGCCTGCAAGAGGAGAGTACAATGTTTCATGGCTGGATTCTGAAAATAATATACAGTATAAAGAGGAGGTAGCCATACTAGTCAATAGTTCTAGAGCATGGTTGTGAACACCAGCAATGCCATATAAACTCTGATTAAAAAAAAAATAATTCAAAGTAGATTTTGAATCCTAACTTTACATTATTCAGACAGGAGCAAAGCACTTCCCCTTTCATATTCACCATCTGAGAGAACAACTGCCATTGCAACCTACTAGTCAGATCTAGAAAGCAAATAACAGAAAGAGAATGTGGATTTCATATATTTAAGGGTTGGTTTAAAATTTTGGTGGAATGTGTTGGTTAATCTTATCATATTTAAACCAAGTGATTTTAGATTAATTACGAAACAGGGACTCATGTATACATAATGAAAACCAGTGAAGAAGCAGTACACAGGAATGTGTCATAGCAGGAGGAAATGAGATGGGATGTAGTTATTTATTTGCAGGGAGTCTATAATGTTCTTTGTGCT
>NC_056727.1:291928347-291950847 GCF_019279795.1 Protopterus annectens | reverse complement strand
AGTTATTAAGTATTTTTAGTGTTAGGAAATCCCTTCACTTCACACATTCACAAAATCACATGGTTCTAGGAAAACATTTGCATCCTATAGCCGTAACCCCTGTCTTGACTTGAGTTGACATATTAGGAAAAGGTTTTATACATGTACTGTGGAAATGTGGGAGGTGGGAGAATCCACAGACACAAGTCTGGTAGCCTCATACACTTAAAAAGAAATAGGTAAAACAACATCTTGATATGCTCATACAGTATAATGTTGGTGGGAGTAAGACAGCAAGATACTCATACAGAGTTCTATAGTTAATCCAACAGAGAATGTTACCAAATAAGCTACAAATGAGGCTAGAATCTACTTGTGGTTAGGGAGTGAAAGTGATCCTGTGTGCTACCAGAAAATTTCCCTAATGATAGAGCAACAAAATCCCAATATTGTAAGAAATGTCAGTGAAGGAACTGCATGTGATCTAGCACAAAAATCCTGAAGTATAAATCAATATCCACTACAGCAAGATATATCAGATATGTCAGTGGAGGAACTGAAGGTGAAATGGTAGAAAATTGTGGAGTAAAACTCAATAGAAAATAGAAACATGCACGGAAGTTTAACAGTATTATTAACAATACAACAGAGAAGGTAAAACAGAAGAAGTAAGATGTTTAAGTGAGGACCCCCCCCCCCCCCGGGCAAAGAAATGGTAGTAAGTGCTAAAAGTGAGAAAGGGAGGAAAATGCAACATTTTGAATCTATTTCTACAGGAACTTCAAATAAATGCAGATTTTTAGGTAAGTGTCAATAAGTAAGAAAACAATAAAACTGAAAAAAAATATTCTGTGATACCCCTTGGCAGATAGACAAGAACAAACAGAAGAAAAAGAGAATGAGATGGTGGTACCCCTCCACTCACATTCAAGTGGTTTGTACAGATGGCAAGAAAAGCAAAAGAAAAAAGGATTTTTATTTTGAACTACACTTTGCCGAGGAAGACATGGAAGACACTGTAGTAAAAGTGGCTTTGGAAGGGAAAGCGGTACCTTCCATCTCAAAACAAATTCATGAAAACAGTTACTCTGAGTTAGTGATCTTATAGGTAAGCAACATAAATTGTGCACAGTGGGAGGAGGATGTCTTAGGAAGAATGAGTGTGTGTGAGCGAGAGAGAGGATATAATCATGTCTGTATGAGAGAGTCAACAAGATCATCCCATCACTTCTTGCTCCAATTTTGATTTAAATATGACCTCTGATATAGGATTAGTAAAGGAAGGAAGTACATCCTGCATCAACTGATAGAGACAAAACCTTATATTACACTAGTAACAAAGCTGGCCCATAGTCACATGTTAAGAGGTCATCCGGGATGGGTAAAACTAAGATGGGAGGACTAACCACAATTTACTGGTCATGTATAATGCACAGATAAAAGATTTTACTCCTCTTTGTGCTGAATGACAAAAAAGAGCACCCTATCCTGGATTAAAAATCTAACTGATACCAAATGCCTATAAGAGAGGTGCCATTTGAATGTATTGCTATGAACATTGTGTTGCCACTAGTAAATATAGAAATGGGTATCAATGCAAACTAGTAAGAATGGAAAATTCAACACACTTTATATAAGCAGTGGTACTATGCAAGACTAATGCTAAGGCTGTTGCCAGAGAACTGGCATTCTTATTGTCCAGACTATCACCAAAGTGATATTTGCTGATTAAGGTACTCCTTTTATATCAAGGGTATTATTTCCCTCATGACAGTGCTTTGATGTCCAGTAGTTGAACACATCAGTATATTATCTGCAGACTCATGAATGAGTAAAGATCTTCAGTAAAACACTGAAATCCCTGCTAAGGAAAGTTATTGACACAGATGGGAAGATATAAAACCAGTTGTTACCCTACTTACTGGTTGCTATGGAAGATATGCCAAAAGCTTCTACTGTGTTTACCCCACATAGATGTTAGCACAGCAGATATCCAAGAGGTCTGTTTGACATTGTGACAGAAACTGTAATAGACTGTGGTACATCCTGGGGGTTAGCTTAATGGTGAAGGTATTTAACTGACATACACAATGTGCAGGGTTTGATTCTTCTCCTTGGAGAAATTGGTTAAGCTTACAATGGCCTGAAAAGATAGTCTAGTAATTACCTATGAACCTAAAAAAGTCTGGTAAGGTAGGGTATGATCAAACTGAAGTAACAGCATTTTGAAGTGGTTTAACATGAAATTGATTATACTAACAGGAAATTTAAGTAAAACCATATAAATACAAATTAAGTACAGAAAGCAATAAAATATCATACATTGACTGAAACGGTATTTTTATTGAAGAAAAGCAATTGAAATGAGGCAAAAGTCCCATGAACAAACAATAGAACTGCTGGAGAACAAACGACAATTTACAGCAAAACTATACAAGACACAAATTAATTGTTAATTAATATAATATCTCAGCATGACACAGATTAAAGAAATAGAAAATGATTGAAATTAACTGAATGGTTGAACTAAGAAAGAGGAACATCAAACAGAATTTCTGATATAACAAAATACATGACTAACTGAGAAGATGGACATCTTAGAAATCAAAGATAATCTTTCTGCTGACATGGATTCCAAAAACACTAAAACTGATTGAAAGCATTTCTTGTGGCATTGACAGGACTCAATGAGCTGTAAAATCAGTCTCTATTAATATATAAAATAAAAGTCCAAGATCTAAATAATTGTGAAATTTTTATTACATTTAGACAAAAAACTGGCATTGAGATCTGCATTGGAAGAGCACTGCCATAAAACTTTGTACAAATACTGTGAGATTTGGTAACAGCCATCCAGGCAAAATCAAAGGAAAGTTGCTTGGCCTTCAAGGAAAACTTTTGGAAAAAATAATGTAAAAGCTCCACTCATTTTTTCCAGCAAAGATGAAAATACAGTTGACATTGGGTACAAAATAATTTAATACACTTGAAGAGGTGTCTGGTTGTATACAACATCAAAAACTTATTCCAAAAAGTGAGTCAATAGAATGAGCACAATCATCGCTTAAGTGTCATGTCCAATGATTTTTTTACTATTTCTATTTACTGTATTTATGCTATTATCATGTGAAGTGGGCTTTTTGATTCTAAAATAAATTGTTTTCACTTTAGGTTCATAGATTAGTACAAGGCTAATTGCCCTTGCGAGACATTTTAAGCCTAGCCAATTATCTCCTGTGAGACTCAAACGCTGTACTTTATGTTTGTAAGGCAAACACCTTAACCATTAGGCCACCTTCCCTTCTTCAGTGCAATTATATTAAGTATAGTAAACCCTGTGTTTGTATTTATTATAGACTGAGCAGCTGTCCAGTTACTTCTGGATTTCATGTTGTGTGGCAACCTTCTAATGATGTAATTTTTAACAAAGATTTTTACACAGCTGTAGTAGTTATATGTTTTCTGTAGCACCTACCAGATTTCAGCACATAAATGTAGCACAATCAAATACTCAGTCAGTCAGATAATAAATCAACAAATAAATGCAGTTATATTTGAGTAAAAGCAAAATAAAACAGAAATGTATAATTACTAATCTGGAAGTAAACTATACAAAAATATTAAAAGAAAACAATATAATGCAAATATTAATGAAAAAATAAATTACTTTGGAATAACTCTAGCATCAACTATAGAAAGATAATGTAAATAAACATGAATAAAATAATACAAGAACTAAATCAAGCAAAGACTGATGGAACACAAATATTATTATATTTGAAGACAAATTATTAATGATTAAAATTATATCATTACCAAAAATCTTTATTTTATTCAAAGAATAGCTTTAATGCCTCCCCTAAAGCTCTTATTATGAAAATAAAAAGATAATTCCCAGGATTTAATAAAGTCTGTGTAGGAATAGTGTTATTCCGACACAGAGTGAATGGTGTCCATGTCTGCATCTCCCTCTTGGTATCACACCTTGCATATTAATGAAGGCACACTACTGAGGGGGAACCGTGTACATGGATACTCAATCAGTGCTAGAGGGTGTGTTACAGTAGTGCTCACAGATCTGTAACTTGCCCCGTGCACTTCCAAAGTGCCATACAGCACTTTCCAGTAAAGAAAGTGTACTCGGACACTGAAATGGAAGATGTGAAATGAATGTCATGTAGGGGGTATGTTACAGTACTCATAACACACCCCCTGCATTGTGAAAATGCCAAACAACACTAAATAAATGAAGAAAGTGTCCTGAAACACTTAAATAATAGTGTGAAATGTAATGTCATGTGAGGGGTATGTTACAGTATCTGTAACACACCCCCTGCATATTAAAAGTGCTGTATGGCACTAAATGAAAAAAGTGTCCTTGGAAACTTAAATAATAGTGTGAGTTGTAATGTCATCTGGGGGGTGTGTTACAGTATCTGTAACACACCCCCTGCATAGTAAAAGTGCCATACGGCACTAAATAAATGAAGAAAGTGTTCTCGGACACTTAAATAATAGTGTGAACTGTAATGTCATGTGGGGGGTGTCATAGTATCTGTAACACACCCTCTGCATAACAAAAGTGCTGTACGGCACTAAATAAATGAAAATAAAGTGTCCCCAGAAACTTATTTAATAATGTGAAGTGTAATAGGTTAATTTTGAATCAATGGTTATTTTTTTATTTTGTTTTCCTCAAAGTTTAAGTATAGCTGAGTGGGTTTGTGAGGCACATTGCTTTGTGCAGCAGTGCCTAAACATATCAAGAAGCTATATAGAAATGTATAGTTGGAATTTTCACAGCTGCATTAGCTTAGTGGTTAGAGTCATGAGTTTACGTGCAGTAGGTGCATGATTTGAATACCAAAACAGGCCATTCAGCTTTTACATGGGAAAGCATTTTTATATTAAATTTTATTTCTTGATGTAGTTAATGATATTTGTTAACCAGGGTAGCGCAGTTGGTCCAGAATCCCAGTGTCAGTGGAGATATGAGGTGAAAACCATCATTTAAACACAATTATCCGATACAGTACAGTCACACCCCAAGGTAATGTAATGAAAGCACATAGGGGAGGTCATGTAAAGTAAAATACATACACTTAATAATAATGTATCAATAATGAGTAATTAATATCCAATTCTAATTTTTTAAAGGAGAATTTTGTTTGCCCTTAGCTCAGTTCTGCTAAGCACTGCTAAGCCAAACTAAGTAATGCTTAAACAGGACCTGTCTGAGCAATACATAATGCTTAGCTCTGCTTAGCTGGTTTGAGCATTGCTAAGATGTCCCACTCTAAGCAGTATTCAGCTCAGCTAAGCATATCTGTGCACTGCTAAGCACTGCTCAGCATTTGCCACTTTAAGCACTGCTCAACTCTGCTTAATGGGTTTGCGCACTGCTGAGCTTTGCTCAGCATTTTAAAAAATGGTCCAATGACAGCAAAGGGCAGGAATATGACCTTATTTAAACCACACAGGCAGGAATACAGGCAGAACCTGTTAGAGTTTGATCCCTGTAGGAACTATGACAGGTGTTGGTGAAGGAGCGTACTTTCGAGTGCAGAGCTAGGGCATGTTGGAGTCCAGGGTCATGGCTGGGCTCCTCGTAAAGAACCATGATAACAGACTGCTGCAGGGCCAGTGAGTGCCAAGGCTCAGAATACAAGTCTAAGGCCTGGGACCGTCTGGCATGTGAGCTCAACAATGCCACTGACATCCCCTGCACTGATGAGCAGGTCCATCATCATTATGATGGCCTGAAATGGAGGAAGGGGGCATTTTTGGCCCAGTGCATCCAAGATGCTCGGGACCAGAATGCCCCAGAAGTTTGTAACTATATCAACTGGTGATTTATCAAATTATAGTATGAATACCTGATAGGCAAGTATGCATAATGGTGTGTTTTTCCCCCACAGCTGCAGAGGAGAGGGCTTGTAACATGGAGGTCCATGCAGGAAGACTGGCAAGGCTGTGCCGACAGCGTGGTGAGTACAGATATAACTTTCAATATATATATATATATATATATATATATATATATATATATATATATATATATATATATATATATATATTCTCCCAGTTCCATCTCATCAGCTTATTCTACTGAGTAGAGCGAGATCATTTGGGAAGCCCCCCTTAGTTTCCCACCCTTAAATGATCATGTTTCATCCCTTCCCACTTAACCTAAAAAAATAATTTTACTTAATTTGTGTTTCTTCCTACTTTATTACTTTATTTGCTTTTGCTGCCTGTTCTTAACAGCACTAAATTGCACTTATTCTGCTGCATTTATTACTGCTTGTTAGTAACCTGACTAAATTGTAACTATTATTCTAAGCCTTTTAATTTAAGCACTTGGGTTTCAGGCCAGTTGTTTTACATTAAGAAGGTTTGTGGTCTGCACTCTTGTGGCAGGAGAGGTAGCTTACATTATTCGAAACTGGGATTTGCTGGTTGAAGGCTTAGTGTCTATTACTCTAAAAGTGTCTTAGTTCTGATTTAAGCACTTGGGCTTCAGGCCAGCTATTTTACATTAAGAAGGTTTGTGATCTGCACTCTTGTGGGAGGAAAGGGTAGAGTCTGCACTTCTGAGCTTGGAATTGCTAGTTAAAGGCTTATTGTGCCTGCTTATTTGAACTGTTTCTTTCTAAAATCGGTGTGCCTTGTTTGCTGTAGCATAGAACAGATTCAGACCTGCTGAATCTAGCTTTGTTTGTATAACTTGAGCACTAATCCAGGCCATCATTTTTAGAGAGGGTTCCCCTGCACCCTAGTGGCAGGAGTGTGCAGTTAGAACATGTCTGATTGAAGACTGCTGCAAATAGAGCTTAGTTTTAAGCTTTTTTATTGGTTAATTTGTTTAAATCAGTTTGCTCTTCTTTGCTACTGTTATATTTAAGTGTGTATCTGTTCTCCTGTGTTGAATTGACCTAAACAGAGTTTAAATATCTTGAGCATATTCTGGTTACAAGTTTTGCTGCATTCAGATCTGTTTGTGTGATTCCCGTGTTTCCTGCTATGCCATCTTGTGTTGGCCAGGGCCTGCCTGCACTTACTGGGAGTAAGTGCACTGGTTGGAACTGGTCTGGCATATGGTGTTGAGTTAAGAGCTCAGGGACAAGGGTTGGTTGGTCAGTTCCAGTGTTTCTATTTTAACCTTGTTTTGTGGTATTCACACCCAGCATTTGTGTGGGTTTGTGCTTGTTTTCTTGTTGTGCACCCCTGCTGTGCTGTTTTAACCCTTTGCGCACCATCACTGTGCTGTTTTAACCCTTTGAAAGGTATGTAAGTTGCATGTTTCCATTAAATGCACTCCTGTGTGAGTGAGGCCCTAGCCTGCAGCTACTGTATTGATTTTATCCAGCCATACTCACACCTAGAGGTACTCTCCTCAGATAATACTCACTCTACTATCCCTGACCTCTCTTCCACAGATCCTGATAACCATTTACGGACACTTTCATGTGATTTATCCTGCTAGTATGGCTTATATGGGCATCCTGAGACAGTGTATCAACTGCATTATGTACACAGACAACCCTCTACTACTACCACCTAAGAACACAATATGTGAGAGATGCAATCACATTAAGAACCTAGTATCCTTGTTGTCTCAGTCACAAGCCAGTACATGATTGGCATACCACAATGCTTTGCCAGAGATGCCCTTCATCTGTCTCCCTGGGCTATAGGCTTCTGGCAAAGGCTCTTGCCTCCTCCATAGTGCCTTTTTAGGAAAAGTCATGAGCACAAAATTACCAACATGAAAACTTCTTATAAATTACATTTAAAGGTCATGCTGCTAAATGCTAGGAGTCTTAGCATGAAACTGCACTAATTGCAAGCAGTCCTTGCCCTGGAGGATGCTGACATTTGTGCATTCACTGAAACCTGACTCAAAGCTGTGGAGAGCACCCCAACCTTACCAGGTTACTCATCCTACCATACTTTCAGACACCAAACAGAGGGCTACAAAGCCAAAGGAGGTGGAGTTTCAATATTTATCAAAGACATACACACCTCCAGGCTTGTTGAATGGTATGATGCACAGGTGACACTCCAAGTACAGTCAACTGTTGACAAACCACATATTCAAATCATCGCTAGCTACAGACCCCCAACCATGACTCAGGACACCCACTCCACCTATCTGGACTTACTTGAATCCATCAGGATTCAACCCTCTACCCTGATCCTGGGTGACTTTAACTACCCAACCATAGAGTGCAAGACTTGTTCTAGCCCAAACATGAATGCCCAGAGATTCCTTGACTTCATCAATGGCAATGCATTGGATCAGCTGGTCAACACCCCTACAAGAGGTGAAAATATCCTGTACCTGGTCCTAACAACATGAGTAATCACTATAGCACTCCTACAGTGTCATCCTCCTTGGTAAGATCCGACCATAAAGCGATCACTTTTGAAGTCACCATCTCCCCTGACCCCCCCTTGTCAGGGTCAAACAAAAAAACTTTCCAAAGCTGACTATAGTCTCCTCAGAGCAGGTGTAAGCAGCTTCACAACACCCGCCCCTTCTGTTGGAACTAGCAGTAATGTCCAAGCCTACACCAAAAAACTATATGAACACCTACATAGCTGTATGGACTCAGCAATACCTGACAGGACCAAATCATCTTCCTCAAGGAAGAGTAAACATGTCTGGTGGACAGCAGCAATAAACAAACTCTATAATAGAAGGAAAATTGCTATCTAGGGCCAAGAAGGAGCAGATGCCAAGTTGGAAGCAATCTCTCCTTTGTCTGAACAAGTAAATAAGGTCACTGATAAAATCCTCTAAGGCTAGCTTTGAGTCCAAATTCACCACATCCACCAATAACAATCACAAGGCCTTCTTCCCATATGTCCACAATCTCAAAGACAACAGCCAAATCTGCTCTGAACTGGTGGTCAATAACACCACATACACACACCCAAATCTGCTCTGAACTGGTGGTCAATAACACCACATACACAAACACCATAGATATAGCCAACCTGCTGACAGACAGGTTCAGTGAAAACTTCACCCCCCTTGTCCCCCCATCAGTACACCAGGACATCCCCAGCACCTGCCCCCTCCCCTCATCACCATGGAGCAGATCCTTAATGCCTTCTCAAAGGCAAATAATAAAGTCTCCATGGGACCTGATAACATCCCTGCCTGTATCGTACATGAACTCAGGCATGAGCTCTCAGCTCCATTGGACACCCTATTCAACTACACCCTGAGCACCGGCTTCATCCCAGCTGAATGGAGGACAGCCACTGTCATCCCTCTACACAAAGGTGTAGTGTCTACTGACCCAGGCAGTTATAGGCCCATCAGCCTAACTATCCTGATCTGTAAGGCCATGGAATGCATTATCATGGACCTTATAAACAAGGACATTGGCAAACCTCCAAATGCTTGACCCACACAGTTTGGATTTGTCAAAGGGAGATCATGCCTGTTAAACTTGGTTGACTTCTTCGAAACAGTCACCAAAGCCATGGATGACAGGAAGACAGTACACAGTGCCTACCCTGAACTAGCCAAAGCTTTTGACACTATTCTCCACTCGGGCATAATACATAAACCCTCCTAGCTAGGTATCAACCTGCATGTTACCAGATGGATAGCTAACTGGCTCACTGATAGTACCCCTCAGTCAAAGTAGGGGAAGCCACATCTAGTAGTAGACCCATAATGAGCAGTGTACCTCAAGGATCAATCTTGGGTCCTCTATTGTTTGGCATATACTTTTCTGAGGTGCAAGCCAAAACCAGTGGTCTGTGGCTGACCAAGTTTGCAGATGACTGCAAGCTGAGCACCGTCTTAAATTCCCCTCGTGATGTGAACATCATCCAAAATGGCCTTACCCAAACTAATGACTGGTGCCAGAAGCATGGCCTCAAACTGAATGCCAAGAAATGCATCATTATCCCCTTTGGGGAAATGTCATCCCCAGTAATTATGACATTAATAACAACATACTAAGCATGCAATCAGTCGTGAGGGACTTGGGCACCCAGGTTTATAGCAGCCTGACGTTTGACAACCACATTGCCTCTGTTGTACAGAAGGCTTTCTACATGTCGCACCTCATAAATAAGGGTATTTTATCCAGGAACAAGGAGGTCATAACATCCCTGTACTCCTCCTTATCAGATCCATTGTCAAGTACAATGCCCCTTCGGCATGTACCTTGCCAAGCACATGCAGCAGTTGGGAGACCACAGAGGTTCCTGACCAGGAAAATCCAGGGTCTCAAACACCTATCCTGTACAGATAGGCTAAAAACCCTGTCCCTCTACTCAGTCTCATACAGGCTGCTCAGAGGTGGCCTGTGTCTCACATACAAGGCCATTTCTGACCCAGTCTTGATGGAGTCCGTGCATATCCATAAGACAAACTCCTCTCATGCAACCCACATGCAAGTCTTTATCCTGGTCTGTGACATGAATAGAACTTGTTGGCAGGATAGATTTGTGTCCCAAAGACTCCCCTGTCTGTAGAATAGGCTCTCTTTCCATGTCAAGTAGAGTACCTCTCCAGCCCTCCTTAAGAGGAACCTGGATGACTGTAGGGGAAACAGAAAATACACCATCTGGATCCCATCTGTGTCCCTGTTGGACAGGGGAAATGTGCTGACTTTGAAGGAACATGTGTGACATTCTGGATAGGCTTATAAGGGCCTCCAGGTCAAGAGCCTAGTATCATCCTATGAGCATATGAACCTATTACTTTAGATGTTTGATATATTTATTTTAGACTGTCCTGCAATTTTGTCTTAAATTATTCCCTGTGAGTCCAAACTCTCTAGTTACTGTATTGATTGAGTATTGTCTTGTTCCTTTATTAGTTATTATTAAATATAGTTAAACCTTGTAATTGTGTCTGGTCTGTATAGAACTAAGTAAGCTCTTAGAGTACTTGCATATGTATTTGGTGACACTGTATAGCTCATTCCAATAGCCTTGATCTTGGTCACACTTACCATTTGGCTAATAGGCACATCACACAGTAGGCTTTGTCACCCTTTTGTAAGGGCCTTACAGTAGCCAATTAAGACCTGGATTGTGGCAGTTAGAACTATCTTTAAGTCTGGGCAAAAGGGGCCATAGCTAGTAAACCTGTGCCAGCCTTTCCCAGGAGTGTGTGTGTGTGTGTGTGTGTGTGTGTGTGTGTGTGTGTGTGTGTGTGTGTGTGTGTGTGTGTGTGTGAGATTCATAAATCAAATGTGTTTCAACTACATGAGTAGGGGCATGAAGCACTGGTTGGGCAGAGAGGGTGATAGATGTTTTGGCTTGACCGCTCTGCTAAGATGTTAACCGTATAGCTGTGCCAGTGGGGAGTCTTATTGGGGATCTGGAGAGAGAGGGAGAAACCAGCCACAGACTGACTGTGATCTCTGTGCACTCTGAAGATTAATTGTACTTTAGTGTGTGTGCTTGTCATCCTCCCATTGTGTATGCCCCTCACTGGTGGTAGTGGTGAGGATTGAGGCTCCTTGATTACTGAGCCAGTGCAGGGTTGTCACACAGACAGTACGTACTCATGGATACAGCTGGCATATCACATCCTGTACCTTCATTTAGCCCCTCTCAGTCTGCCATCTGCTAAGATGTTAACCGTATAGCTGTGCCAGTGGGGAGTCTTATTGGGGATCTGGAGAGAGAGGGAGAAACCAGCCACAGACTGACTGTGATCTCTGTGCACTCTGAAGATTAATTGTACTTTAGTGTGTGTGCTTGTCATCCTCCCATTGTGTATGCCCCTCACTGGTGGTAGTGGTGAGGATTGAGGCTCCTTGATTACTGAGCCAGTGCAGGGTTGTCACACAGACAGTACGTACTCATGGATACAGCTGGCATATCACATCCTGTACCTTCATTTAGCCCCTCTCAGTCTGCCAATGTCATACAGGATAATTTCACAGATTGTCCAGATCTCCCTGACCATTCCTGACATACTCTGGCTAGGTCTGTGTGTACTTGGCACCTGTATCTGATTGCTTGACACCTATGGCTAGCATACCTGGTGAGCCCCTACAGCAGGACAGCAGGTTAATGGTACTAGTAGTGGGGGGATGGTGGCTGTGGCTCAGCAGCAGTGCATACATACTGACCATACACTGTAATGGAATGGATACAGTACCAGATATTCATGTACCATTACTGTGTCCCCAGGGTTCTATCATGTCACAGACACATTCCCCAAACTATGTGGACAACCATCACATATTGTCCATCTGGTGTTTGGAAATACACATTGTTTGGCTTGGGGAGGTCTACATCTATCAGGCACATGTACACATTCTGCAAGCATCTGGGTACTGCAGATGTCAGACACCTATGAAGACGTCACCCTACAACACATATGCCCTGCTCTCTGTTATTGTGTAGCTCAGATGTTCCAGGAATGTCCACATGCACCTGTAGTAGCACTTACCTATTTGTGGGATGTAGGCTGCATGACATGGTACTGTAATGCTGCCCATAACGGACACCCAGCAGTTGGTGGCAGTGATGTGTATTGACAGATGACAACACAGTCTGTCAAAGCAGTCAGGCCATTTTTGGTATTGCTGGTACCATACGAGGATACTAGGCTATGGGCCCTGAGCAGCCATATGCCCAGGCCACATGTTAACCCATGTGTATGCAAGGCAGCAGCTAATGTCCCCATCCAACAGGGACACAAATGGTAACCCAAGGGTGTATGCGCTGTTAACCATCCAGTTGACCAAGTTACACATGCAAAGGTGTAGGATAGCTACCCTGCCTGATGTGGACAGGGTGCCCATTCCACTGCAGGGTGATTGTGTGGAGCACACATCCGAGCTGCCAACTAGGCCAGTTCACATCACTCAACAGGTGTAGGTTGTGTGTGTGTTAGAGTGGAGCATGATTTGCACTCATGCAACAGTCCCAGCAATGTGGAGTCCATGATTGCCTGGCATGCCAGAGTGAGGTCACTCCTGAGGAGTATGTATGAAACCTGGTAGAGGGTTGACCTTATAGCCTACAGGTGTATGGTAGATGTTTAATGGCCTGATATTCCCTGGTGGGGAACCTCTGTGATGTCCCCAGCTGCTGCATGTGCTGTGTGATGTGAATGACAAGCAGAGAATTATGCGCATTAATGGTCCTCATTGGGGGGAACGTTAAACATCAGGATCAGTGGGCCAATGCATGCTGCAATGCCAGTATGTTGCTGATACCCACACACAGACTGTGCTGATAGATGGCAGGGGTATGATGCAGGTGTTTGCTGTGAATAGTGCTGGCAAAAATGTATGTGTAGGGTCTGTACATATTGGTGGCCAATGTATGCAGTCCTGTGATGTGTTTCCCTGTTCATGTCTTTCAGGTGCTATGTACCAAAAACAGAACCTGCCCTTCTCAGAATCAGAGATCGCTGCAATCATTGATACCCTCAGACTCCATCACCGGGTACTGTTGAGAAGGAACCAACAAAACCAGCAGCAACGCACTACCCTGTGGGCAGAATTGGTAGCAAATGTCAACAATGTGGGCCACCGGGACAGGAGCTATGAACAGGTCCAACACCGTACCACAGACCTCATCCACAGTGCATGGCAAAGGGCTACAGCTTTGGCCAGGGATCGTGCTGGCACAAGTGGAGGGCCTGCTACTCAAGCACCACTCTCAACCATGGAGGAGTTCCTTGCAAACCTTGGTTCAGCTACCGCTTCCCAGGAAAGCATGACTACATATGTCATGGAGGTGGGTTGCACAGATTCCACAGCTGAGGAGCATCCAGGGAAGTCCCCAGTGGGGATCACATTAATACTGTAGCAATCATAGTGGCAGCCTTTGCATACCTGTATGCATATGTCAGGTCAATCTGCATTTGTGGGTGGGTATTTGTAATGCACACATTTGCATACGTACTGTGAATGTCAGCAATCTGGGTAGTATCACAGCTTGTAATGTACGTGTTCATAAATGCACAGATTATCCTGTACCATTGCCACATGTGTATGTGCTGACAGTAACTCTCCCCCACAACTCCATAGGTCCCTCTGGTGTAGCTGGGTAACATCAACCTGAAACCAGTGAGTGTGGAACTGTCATGTTGTGGCTTACCTATACCCTAGACAGGTTAAAGGCAGCCAGTTTTCCATGCACATAACTGTTAAGCTTAGCCTTATTGCAATATGTGCATGTTCACTTGTGGTGGGGTTCACTGCAGTGCATCAAGTTGTTCATCACAGGAGGCTATTTGCAGAAGCTTTAACATATTGGCATGTACTTTTGTATAGGTGTATCCACTGTGATATACAGGGGTATATTAGTAGTGTGTACACGGGTGCACTGTGAGTTCGCTGAAGGTCCATTACATACTCCCACTTTTCACATATCTCGCAGGTATATAGCAGTAGCAACATTAACTGAATGTAGCTCCACTGCATGTTGTTGAGGGCATGTCCAGAGTATATCTGTTGTGGTCTGAGTGTGTCATGCATGGCATCAGTCAAAAGGTGTGGCCTGTATAATGCCTTTGTGGCATCCTGTGTGTGTGTGTGTGTGTGTGTGTGTGTGTGTGTGTGTGTGTGTGTGTGTGTGTGTGTGTGTGTGTGTGTGTGTGTGTGTGTGTGTGTGGATCAGCAGACATTATAGTGCAGGAAGTAATGTACTTATGTTGTCTTCCCCTCACAGGTGAACATGGAGGTTGGGGTCTCTCCAACTCACAATCTGATGTCAGTGCTTCATTGGACTCTGATGATGATGGTGGCCATAGTGAGGTACAGGTGGGGTTGTTGGGGACTGAATATGTGCTATTGGTTGACATCCCACTTCCACTCCCAATGACCCCGCACATGGTCAGTATGTCCACATATAGCCAGTCCCTAGCAGCCACAGATATCGGACAGTTGGAAGGTGGTGGCATCGAACAGGGTAGTGTGGTGACTATGGCATCTGTAACTGTAGACACTAGCCATAGCCAGACAGCTGGTGAGGTCCCACACTGGCAGATTGACAGGGGTGCTCAAAGGAGGACTGCTGCCCATCCAGCCCCTGTCAGAGGTATCACACCTGTATCACCTGACATGTTGCAGTTTGTTATGGAAGCACAGGCATGTTGTGAATGGTACACCAGACAGACACTCAGGGTCATGGATGCAACACTTCCTGGCATGTGTGACACCCTCCATGGCACTGGTGATACCATACATCATTTCGGTGATGTCGTGGATAGACAGTGGGGTGAGACATTGTCAGTCCTTACTTGTGCAATGTTTGTGCTTGAACATCTGGTGGGAGTAGGCATCAGACACATGGACATAGGTCAGCAACAAAATCAGCTGAGAGCCCACATGGCCATGCACATTCACACTCCCGTAGTGGCAGTACCAGCAGCACTACCAAACAATGTAGCAGGCCATGGGCACATGGTCCTGGCTAGTCCCATGAGCAACATGGATCCAGAAGACAGCAGTCACCATCAGAACATAGTACTACATCCATCCTTGGGCAAGGTTGTGCCAGTGACAGTCCTGCAGGACCTGTACTCATGTCCATGGCCAGAGACCGTGAACTGTACATCCTGCCATGTACTGTCCATGGCTGTCCAACATATACTTGTGTAGGGATAGCACATGGCTTGACTGTGTGCATACACACACTCACACATCACTATCACATGCAGGTCACTACCAGACACACACAGCTCCTCTCCATGGCCCAGCTGAGCACCACCACTCCAGACACAGATACCTAATGTCAACTGTATGGCCCAGCCTAGGCCTTTGGCAACCCCACATCACACCCTGTGCATGTGGTGATACCAGTGCTACATCCCTGTTATCCAAACCATTGCTGCAGGGACATGCTAATATGTGTCTGATGCAAAGGGTGAATCTAGTACAGGTAATGCCAGTGTGTAGTGTACTACTGTTATGCCATGTAAGGTGCTGTCTGCTGCCAATCGTCATGGGTACACATCAAAGTGTATGGACCTTTGTGCCATGCTGCTTTATTGCTGTTAATACTGCTGACTGACAGTTGTCTCACAGACCTTATTCTATTTCTATTCCAGGTGTCTGTGTGTGTGTATGTCCTGGGGAGCCATTACCGAAGCCAAGTATGGAGGAGTGGAAACTCAGAGACCTTTTCATCACCAAGGTATGGCTGTATATGTCTATGTTTACATAGGTGCATATGTGTGCAACAGTGTGTGAGGGACAATGGGGGCAGACAGCATAACCTTGCATGCATACCCTTGACACAGCCAGCTAGCCTTCATACATGTCACCTGGGTGTTCTGTAGGATCACAGGTTCATAGATACAGAGGAGGCTACTAGAGTACTGGCCCTGTGTCCCTTACAAGGCTAGCCATTACTTTATCCCCATGCTGGTCCTGGGTCCCTTACAAGCCTAGCCATTACTTTATCCCCAACAGAATCATCAATCAGTACCTGTTGCTCCTGGCATTGATGGACACAAGTTGAACCCCAGGGACAGATGTTGTTTTTCCCATTCACTGAATCTTGATGCAATTGATGAGGGTATGCATAGTAGTGTGTTTGACATGTTTGGTGAGTATAATCCAGACACAGGGCAGCCTCTAGAAGCCAAACCTGACTGTCCAGCATGTGTTTTTGCTATCTCATATGTGATGCAGGCCTCTTGTGCTGGTAATGCACACAGAGTTATACTCTCATATATGGGGCAGCTGTTGAAGGGCTGAGCACAACATCTAGGCATGACACAGACACTTGTGGACAACCTGACTGGTAACCAGTGGGGCAGTACTGATTGCAGACTGTCTGCATGGAACGGGTGTTGAGGGTCATGGCTGATCTTTGTGGGTGTTAACATAGCCTTTACATTTTCTGCAGATGTCTGCATAGGTGCATAGCATCAGGCCATGCTGCTAAAGTATTGTTGTAGTGACTGAGGACTATTCAGAGGTACTGGCCACCATTTGTCTGGATGCAGTCCCTTTAACTATGTGGTTAACCACATACAAACATTTTCTGACCACTACCACTACTTGCTGCCTGACTGCAACATTGCTGGCATCCTGACTACCCAGATCTGTCATCACAGTCTGTGTGTTTATGGGGTTGGTGCTGATGTGGGGAAATACTGGGGACATGCTCTTGCCATATGGCATGCTGACACTGTTGTCTGCATTCAACTTGAGGCCAGGACCTTGACACCATTCCATACCCACTGTATGGCCCATTGCAGTGTGTTAACAGCGGTTGGTGGCTCAATGACAGACTGCACAATACTTACAGTTGACACAGCCTTAGGCAGTACCTGCATATGTGGGTGGTGCCAGTTAACATTCATGCCTTTATACATGTGGGTCATTGGAGGCAGCAGGTAGTCACAGGACATTCAAATGTCTACATTTTGCACACACATGGGCAACACAGATTGTGGTTGCCACCTTATCAAATGTGGACTGTGGGACATGACTTATAGTAACATGACAGTTGGCAGGACATACCATACCCACGGCAAGTGTAACACATGGAACTTCCTTTGATGCACTACTATGACACCTTCTTTGTGTGACATTGCCTTAGCTTACACTATTTGTCATAACATTAAGGTTCTTCTGATGTGCAATAACTGCTCTATGCAATTAGTAGACAACTTTATGAACAGTTTGCTGTCCTGCATTCTTGGGACCTCTGTATTGTTTCAGTTGTCATCACAGGTCACACCTTCCCAACATGGACTACAACCTGAAGGGTGGTACAGATGGTGGCCATACCTCTGACCTCTGCATATGTCGCAGAATGTCCTGTTTGCCACATATTTTGTATCCATTTGTCATAACATTGTGGTTATCTGGAGAATTGTTGGAAAAGCCTAACAGACAAACATTACAGATCAGTGATGGATATTGTCATGTCACAACACATACCCTTTGGAAAGTGCATTCAAATGCACAACATGTTCTGGCATCCACTTTCCATGCATGTCACAGCAATATGTGAAGCTTGTGCTCAATGTTTGGCCTTTGCCCCACTGTTCCATATGGTTTTAACCAGATGTCTGTCTGTGACGGTTTGAGAGGTATGCTGGTGGCCATAACACAGTTAGACTGCTGCAAGGGGATACATGCACACACACTCATTACCTGCCTTTGTTGACAGTAAAACATCAATACTGCTCTCTCTCTCTCTCTCTCATATATATATATATATATATATATATATATATATATATATGGGTCTAGGACTATTCACTGAAAGCACATTTCACTGAAACACATTTGACTGTGCACAATTCACTGAAAGCTCAATCCACTGAAAACACAATTCACTGAAAGTTATATATGGCCTTTTCCCCACTGTTGTGCGACCCTGGAGTTAGGATATATAGTAAGTGGGGATATGGGGGCCACCCCCCCCCCCACATTGGGGGGCGGGGGGCCTATTTTTAATATTTTGAACTATATACATGGATACTTGCAATTCCAATAAATTACTCTTTTCTGAACTTAATATATATCCAAAATATGTAGGGGGCTAAGCCCCCCACACCCCCGATGTGGGAAGCAGTGCCCCCACACCCCTTTACTATATATACTAACTCTAGGATTGCACAACAGTGGGAAAAAGGCCAAATATAACTTTCAGTGAAATGTGTTTCAGTGAATTGAGCTTTCAGTGATTTGTGCACAGTCATTTGACATTCAGTGAAATGTGCTTTCAGTGAATAGTCCTAGACCCATCTCTCTCTCTCTCTACATTTATATATATATATATATATATATATATATATATATATAAAACATAAGCACCACACTGCTACTATAGTGTTTCAATGTCTGCCACTGCTATTCAGGTGGGTGACAATTGCAAGGTCTGTTAGGATTGCCAATGAGGGGTTCACATGCTCGTAACATGGTAGAGCCATCACAAACACACACACACACACACACACACACAGCTGACTGGGGATATGTGTTGAAACACACAAGCACACAGGGTTGACACTTGTCTGATTAAAACACCTACCTGTCTTGTTATGTACAATACACTTACATGAATATTGCAAGCATCACAGTGCCTTTGTGTTAGAAAATGTGTACATGTGCTTCTAAAGTGGATGGCATCTGTAGGGGCCCTGACTAGGTTGGCAATGGGGGAGTTAACAGGATGGAACAGCCACACAAAATGGTATGACCATCACCTACACACAGGGGATATGCATACAGGCACACATACACTCACACAGTTGGCAATAGTCAGATTAGAACACCTACCTAACTACTTGTATGTACCATAGTAATGCGCCATGGAGATTATATGCCAGGGTCATAACTCATAACCTCTTACACTAATTAATCTTGGGAATGCCTTCATGAATGGTGGGATAAATCACACAAAATAGGGACTGTTCTCACATATTGCTCTTACAAACCTAGACAAGTGATAGGGTAACGGAACTTGCATCAGCATGACATTTCAGATGGGTATGACATGTCTGTCAGTATGGCAACTGTCACATATTTGCCAATGATTTGTCATAATACACCAATGTTATGAGACACAGACCACATATATGTTGCAAACATCTGGACATCCTGCATGCATCTGTACAGATGACTGGTATAGCCTGTACAGTTTGACATGGTGCATCTAAGGTGGATGACAACAACAGGTTCTTTAAAGTAATGCCATGGGGAGGGTGTCAGCAGGCCTTAAAATGGTATAGCCAACCTACAAGGGATATGCTTCACACACACACTATATATAAGATACAAGTATGATTTCCAGAGGGTCTTGTCTAGCATTGAAAGTTCTATCAATAAAATGGTTTATAATAAAAAACGCAAAATTGATAGAGACATGTTGGACTACAATAATAATAAAGCTTATCCCCCACCCCCATTGGGTCAAGTAGCAGCATGGAGATTACAAGATGTGGAACCTAGTAACTCAGTAAACTTGGAAGGGGATGTGAACACTGAAACCAACAGTGGACAAGGTGAACCAGTAACTGTTCGCAGAAGCGAACGCTTACGAAACAATGGTGTAAACAATAATCAAACAGCCCAAAACTTGAATTACAACGCCCGATCTAATGAAAGAGATGAGTCCTCTGATGAAAACAACCAGGGTTTTCACAGGGGAAACACCACTCGAAATGCGTCCTCGAACAACAACTTTCGTGCACGCAATCAGAGAAAGAAGAGGGGGAATCAGCGGAGACGCTGATTGATAATACATCGGACTCCAATAGCTTAACATTTGGGACAAATAGACCGACAATTCTGTGTAATTCAAGTGGTGACTTTAAAATTTATAATTACACAGTCTTAACAGTGGACAATAATATTATTGAGTTTTTTGCTAAGGGTCTTTCTTTTGTCCCAGATAAGAAGTGTTACCTTGTTAGAACCATAGTGGACTTAAAATTGTATGTCCACAAATTAAATCTAGCATTGTTATTAGGCAATACTCCATCGCTTCTTTGTTGCCATAAGGTTTCTAGTGTTTTCAACCCCCCTCTTAGCAACACTTTGCATCTCTTCGAGAAAATGTGCGAGTTAGATCTAAGAACTATAAATAATAGTCAGCAATTTGTGTCAGGGAGAAGACAACAAAATAAATTGAATGTTAGCCATGATGAATTGACATTCATCCAGTTGCTCAATGAATGCCAAATTCGAGTGATGGCCCCTGATAAGGGTGGTGGTTTGATTATGATGGATACCTGTGAATATGAAAGCAAGATGCTTGAGTACTTGAATTCAGGTCCGTATATGGTCTCAAGCATCAATGAGATAAATATAGCGAACAAAAAAATCAAACAATTTTATGATGATCTATTTTTAGAAGGTATTATTGATCATGATGCACTAGAATATCTCATCATGCCAGCTCCCAGGATTCCCACCCTTTTTGGAACCCCAAAAATCCACAAGAACTTAGTTGACCCACCGTTTAGACCTATAGTTGATGGGAGGGGATCTGTTACATACGCTGCAGCAAAATTGGTTGACAGCATATAAAACCATTATTAAAGAATGAAATGCAAATTTGCAAGGATTCCTGGGATTTTTTACAAAACATCAAGAAGATTCCCTTTGATTCTAACTTTATTTTTCTGACAGTTGACATAAAAGATTTATATACTGTTATCCCTCATGAGTTGGGTATTCAGTGGACAATTGAATTTATGCTCCGTAAGGGGGCATCTAATGAAAACATGTATTTGGTTGAAACACTCTTAGATATTATTCTCAAAAACAATTTCCTTGTTTTGGGGACAATTTTTATATCCAAACCAGTGGGATAGCAATGGGTTCACCATGTGGCTGCACGTTTGCCAACAGTGTATTAGCCACTTGGGAGTTCCAATTTTTGTTCCAAAATGAATTTTACCAACAACATGTATCTTGGTACACTAGGTACCAAGATGACATGTTCTTCTTATGGAATGGTCCCTTAGAAGTAATTCCCAGTTTTATTGAACAACCCTCTGGGATGACACACTTTTTGGAATTTACTAACATGACAAATCTCAATGAGATAACATTTCTTGATGTTAGAATTAGTAAGGATGTTGAGTTAAAGAGATTCAAGTCAACTATATTCAGGAAAAGCACTTTTTCGAATACATATTTACACTTCTCTAGCTCTCACCCTTTACATCAGAAAAAAAGTGTTGTCAAAGGTCAATTTGTTCGAGCAGCTCGAATGGTCTCCGATGTAAGTGATTTTATGAGTGAATGTAATAACATTCAGAGTATGTTTTTGGCACGTGGGTACCCTTCAAAATTTGTTGAAGATTTGAGGAATGAAGTGTACATCAAAAGAGAATCAGGTCATTTTAAACCACTTCTTGGGGGAGGTAATATGACCACTAAAACAGTTATAGAAAGGAATAACAACTTTAGAATATCTTTTTTGTTCACCTTTTGCACTGACGCCAATGCAATTTCAAGTATCATTCGAAAGAACTGGAAAATAATTTTGGACGATCAACAACTAGTTGGTAGGGTAGGTGAGAAGCCTATCATCACTTATAGGAGAGGCCAAAATTTGAAACAATTGCTAGAGTTGAGAAAATATAAAGTTAATCATAGGAATGTAGGCATGAGAAAATGTGGGTGTTGCCGATACTGTAAACATGTGTATGTTGGAAACAACATTGTGTTAGCTGGTAAAGATTACTTTCTAAATGGTATATTCAATTGTTGTTCTAGTAGAGTGGTCTATGTCGCAGTGTGTAAAAAATGCCCAGCCTTTTATATAGGCAAAACTGATAGACCACTCAAAAAAAGAATATATGAACACCTGTATGCTATAGCCAAAAGTGATCTGAACAACGCATTAGCTAAACACATCATAGTACATGAGGATCATTCCTTTTTGTTTTCAGTGGTTCAACAGCTATCAGCAGATGTGAGGGGGGGTCCTTGGCAGATCATCTTAGAACAACAGGAAGCATATTGGCAGATTCGTACAGCTTCATATATTGTGCCAGGTTTGAATGAGGTATTGTCTTTAAAATGTTTTCTTAGATTGCTG
>NC_056727.1:291910847-291925847 GCF_019279795.1 Protopterus annectens | reverse complement strand
ACTGTGATTTCCTGTTATGTGAGTGGCAGATCAGTATAGAATAATGTGAGGGAGCACTGACAGACATTTGTTTACTGACCCCATACACTGCAGGGAAGTATGTTACAGTATAAATTGTTCTAGTGTGCACATTCTATGTTTGTCTGGCCAGTGGTTCCCCTTCCCCTTATATGTATCTCTTTGGCCTTTTGTAGTGCAGTCACAGCCTTTGTCCACAGTTGCTGCTGTTATGTGTTTGCAGTTATGGTGTGAGTGGGGTAGAAGTCATAACATCACACACAGGGTTACAGACCTGACACATTTGACTGTACCTGTTTAGCAGGTTGTCCATCATTGTGCCCAATACATCTGCTGTGGTCCTCAGATGGTTTGTATTGCATTGTTTTTGTAAGACTACAGAATGGCCATAGCTCTCAGACTCTTACAGATGGACATCTGGACAGACCCATATATAACAGTCAGACACAGGACCAGACATGGGGGCAGGCTCTTAATATTGCTCTTCCAAATGTACATGGTTGGTAGAATGGTTTGGTATTAGCTTGCATTTACTTTCGGGTATGACATCTGCATCTTTGCTGTCTGTCATTGCTATTTTCACATCAACCTTTATTGGTTTGCCAGTAGCTTGTTAGGCAAATGCAATGTTATGACAAGCAGAACAGATATACGAGGCATACGTATGGACATTCTGTGACACCCTGTCATTCCACAGGTATGGATGGTGCCCACCGACTTGTTGTCAGGACTGACACAGTAACATGGCAGCCTTTATGTCCTGGCACTCAACTCAGTTGTCACAACCTGCTGTTCTACTAGGCACTGTGTAGGTTACTCAGACCTGTATCCTGTCCATATGTGTGGCCCCCTGTTCCTCCATTGTCAAGCTTTCCTGTAGTATCAAATATTGAGTTCTAGCCAGTGTGTACTACACCTACTGTTGGCATAGCTGAAATGCAAAACAGTTGCCATGGCCAGTCTTGAACCATGGAGCCTGACAACTACAGTACTGTACTTAGACCACTAAGCCACAACAGCCACCAGTAAGTGGTGTCTACTTGCTGACACTATTAACCACAAACATACATAGCACATTGACCTCTGTATATTGCAGAAATGGAACACATTATCAAGTAGATTTTGACAGCCCTGGCAATATGTGGTCTGCTGCTATCACCTTACAGACATAAATGTTACTGCAGTTCTGTGTGAACACTGGTGTGTTGAGGGAGGGGGGCATACCTCTCAAGTGTACACATCTTCACAGACTGTGCAGTTGTTTAGCTCATAATTTGGGCCTGTTTTTCATAAAATTGTGGTTGTGTGGCAAATAATGGTGAATACATTACAAACTGAAGTTAGAAAGTAATGACAGACATTTGAGTTTCAGACTTCTTGACCTTCAGAGAATTCATGGTACTGCAACAGCCGTTATTCTATCAACCTTTTATGTTTGTAAGTGCAATATTTACAACTTGTCCCTGTTTTTGGGCCTTTGCCCCACATTTATTTATGGGTTTGTGCAGATTTCATGCTGTAAGAGGATTAGAGCTATGTATGGGACTCCAACTTTGACATCCATGCATTTGTCCTTTGACCCCACTGTTTGCACGTCCCTCACATAGTGCAGTGGATTTTGCTGGCTTAGGACCTACTGCATATTGTGGGTCAGCCAGTATTTGGGTAAGAGTTCCTGTTGTCCCACATAGCTGTTCTTTGTCTCCTGCTATCCTGGTAACCCACACCATTCCCAGGTATACATGCAGCAATTCCTTACATATGCTACCACAGCCTACTACCCCATTCATTTATTGTTCATAAGAGTGAATTACCTTGTGCCAGCAGTAGTTGAGGGGACAGTGCTTCAGGGCTGACTCTGTCAGATGCAGGCAGTACACAGCCTATATACGGTACGGTATAGGTAGTGTGATGTGGCTGGCATCTATTTTACTGTGTGTATGTGAGTCAGAGTGAGGTGTCAGTCTCTGGGCACCTAGGATGTCAGTGTATGTGCTATGTGCTGCCAGTTTGTCAAGACCAGGGTATATTGGGCACACCTACATCTGCCTACAGGGACAGGATGAGGGGGTTCATCCTCTAAGTCCCCTGGTGCCTGTAGGGACCTTGGCAATGGTAGGGTACTGTGTCCCCCTTCCCTGTGATATGCTTGCTGCAGCTACTTCCGCAGGGTCATATTGTGTAGCATGACATATACTACGAACATGTGTGCACATGTGGCTGGAGAGTACTGCAGGCCTCAACCAGATATGTAAAGGCAGCGGAACCGTGATGTGAACAGCCCAAATACATGCTCTATAATGTTCCTAGTTTCTGCATGTGCCTCATTATGGTGTTCTTCAGTGGGTTTGTGTATATTTCTGATGGATGTCATCATCCACGGTTCCAGTGAATCCCCCACTAGATGCCCATACAGGCTGCCCCCCCCTGGTAAATACCTGGTACAGCTGTGAGGTGAGTCATATGTGGGAGTCATGATAACTACCAGGGCTGCCAGCACACACATTGATAATAATGCACTGGGCATTGCACATGACCTGGCAGTTGGAGTGATAGCCCTTGCAGTTGACGTACACTCTACCCTCCTCACTTGTTTAGCAGGTTGTCCATCATTGCACCCCTACATCTGCTGTGCTACTCAGATGGTTTGTGTTGCAGTATTATTATAAGGCTACATGTTGGCCATAGCTGTCAAACTCTTACAGATGTCTGGACAGGCCCATATATAACAGTCAGACACAGGCCCAGACATGGGGACAGGGTGTTACTATTGCTCTTCCAAGCATAGACAGTTGGTATAACGTTCTTGTCTTATTTTGCATTTTCTTATGGGTATGATATCTGCTTCTCAACTGTCTGTCATTGATGTTTCACATCAACCTTTATTGTTTTGCACATAGTTTGGCAGGCAAATGCAATGTTATGAGGAGCAGAACAGATACGTGAGGTATATGTGTGTACATTCTGTGACACTCTGTCATTCCAGGGCTATGGATGGTGCCCACTGACTTGTTGTCAGTACTGACACAGTCATGTGGCACCCATTTATAACTTAGCACTACATTGACTTGTCACAACCTGCTGTTCTACTAGGTGCTGTGTAGGTTACTCCAAGCTGTGTACTGTCCATATGTGTGCCCCCCTGTCCCTCCATTGTCCAGCTTTCCTGCAGTTACAAATATTGACTTCTGGATAGTGTGTATAGCTCCTAACATATGTGTAGCTGACATGCAAAATAGTTGGCACGGCCAGTCTCAGACCACAGAACCTGTCAACCACAGTACTGTATTTAGACCACTAAGCCACAACAGCCAGCATTAATTGCTGTCTACTTCCTGACAGTATTAACCATGCAGAGACATAGCACATTGACCCCTGCATATAGTGGACATGGAACAAGTTAGCAAGCTGATTGGGATGGCCGTGGGAATGTGTGATCTGCTGCTATTACCCTACAAACATAAATGTTACTGCATTTCTATGGGAATATGGGTTTGTTGGGGGATGGGTCATACCTCTCAATTGTACAAATTTCCACAGACAGTCCAGATGTTTGCTTCATATTTTGGGTCCATTTAGCATATTATTGTGGTTGTCTTGGAAAATACTGGCATATCATTAAAGATCAACATTAGAAAGTAATGACAGACATTTCAATTTCAGACTTCTTACCCTTCAGAGACTATCCAACAGCAAGACTTGTTCTAATATCACTGTTTAAGTTTTTTAGAGCAATATTTCATCACTGTCCCTATTTGTGGGCCTTTGCCACACATTTCTTTATGGATTTGTACAGATGACTTGCTGTGAGAGGCTGAGAGCTGTATATGGGACTCCAACATTGACATCCATGCATGTGACCTATGACCCACAGTTTTTTAGTTCCCCCACATATACTGCCTTCAGTTTTGGCACCTTGGGAACTACTGCATATTCATGGGCAGCCAGTATTTGGCAGAGGTTTCCTTTTGTCCCACATAGCTGTCAGTTGTCTGCTGCTATCCCGGTAGCCCACCCCATTCCCTTGTATACATGCAGCAATAACATAGATATGCTACTACAGTCTACTACTCTATTCATTAGTTATTAAGAAGAGTGACTTACCTTGTGCCTGCAGCAGTTGTGAGGACAGTGCTTTAGGGCTGACTGTCAGATGAACACAGTACACAGCCTATACATGGCAAGGTACAGGTAGTGTGATGTGTGTGGCATCCTTTTAACTGTGTGTACGAGTTGGAGTGAGGTGTCAGTCCCTGGGTCCCTAGAGTGTCAGTGTATGTGCTATGTGTTGCCTCTTTGCCAAGGCCAGTGCGTACTGGGCACACCTATATCTGCTTGCAGGAACAGGCTGAGGGCGTTCCTCCTCCATGTCCGCCTGTGCCTATGGGGACCTTGGCAAAGATGGAGGGCTGTGTCCCCCTTCCCTGTGCTGCTCTTGCCGCAGCTGTTTCCAGAGGAGCATATTGTGTAGCATGGCAGATACTATGAACATGTGTGCACATGTGGCTAGAGAGTACTGCAGGCCTACACCAGATATGTCAAGGCAGTGAAACTGTGACTTGAGCAGCCAAAAAACACATGCTCTACAATGTTCCTAGTTTGTGCGTGTGCCTCATTATGGCATTCTTCAGTTGGTGTGTGCACATTTCTGATGGGTGTCATCATTCACAGTTCCAGTGTGTAACCAGCATCCCCCACTAGATGGGCATCTAGGATATCCCCCCTGGCAAATGCCTGGTACAGCTGTAAGGCATGCCAGATGAGGGAGTTGTGATAACTGCCAGGGCTGCCTGCACACACATTGATAATAATGTTCTAGGCATTGCACACAACCTGGCAGTTGATGGAGTGATGGCCCTTGTGGTTGACGTAGACTCTACCCTCCTCACTGGATGGTGGTTTGATGTGCACATGAGTGCAGTCTATGGCACCCAGTACCTCTGGGTAGTGTGCTACATGGTGGAAGAGATGCATATTGGTGGTCCTCTCCTCAGCAGTGTTAGGGAAATAAATGTGCTCTCTAGCATGTGTTAGCATGACATCCAGAAACTGGTGGAGTACCCTGGATGGGGTCTATATTATATGAATGAAAGTTCATATAACCGAATGCTCTAATGAGTGAAAATCCCGGACATGGAGGTGCATGTTATGGGATCGCAGTACAGTGAAGATTGTAGTGCAATCTTGGAGTTGGAATGTATATATTCAGTGGGGGATGTGCGTGCAGCCCCCCCCCCCCACAATATTATTTTCGATGTCCAGGATTTTTGCTCATTGAGCATTCACTTATATGAACTTTCGTTCATATAATATAGACCCCCCCCTGGATGCAGATGCCTGTGAGATCCCCATGATGTCCCCAGCAGGTCTTTGGAAAGTACCCGTAGCTAGTATTCTTAAGGCTACACATACCTTTGTTTCCACTGGGATGGGTTCCCCGCTGTTGGCTCTGGGTCTGAGGTGAGGGCGGCAGAGTTCAGTGAGTTGCTGTAGTATGTACCTCTCCACCCTGTAACACTCTACTATCTCCAGCTCATGTAGCCCCTGAAAGTTTACCTTAGGTCTGAACACTCTTCTCCTCCTCAGTCTGGGGCAACTGTCAGCATCATCCTCATCACTGACCTCAGCCTGCAACACGTAGAGATGTAGCAAAGCCGTAGCAGCGCCTATCATTTTGTCTGTTAAAATTCCCAAGTGTGTACTCCAATGGTGCAGAGTATGTAGGGAAATCAGATCAAAAGGTGTCTGCATACTTTATACTGGTGCGCTGTGGATGCAGTCTGTGTGATTGGCTGACTATGATATATTCCACCTACCAGCTACATTATTGAGGGATTATACTGGGCCACTGTGAGTGTCAGAGGGCTTATTAGTAATTTATCGTTGATTGCCTTTTATCAGCTATTTCCTTTTATTTATTTTTTTTTTCAATTTCGTCCAGTTCTAAGCCCCATGGGGCTCAGCACAAACCTGCGGCACTAGTTTAAACATTGCTGAGCAGAAAGGGCCCTCTCCTGTACATGAACATGCTCAGCATTTCTTTAACCAGCTAACCACAGCTTAGCAGTCTCAGACACACACCCCTACTTAGCTGTGCTTAACTGAGTGCAAACAGGAGCCATTGAGCTCCAATGTACTTACACAAACCATGATACACCCCCTTTTCATGTCAGCTGTCTCCTCTGCCTACACTACCATGTTGTAGCCCCTACACAGTTAGGCACCTGCAGACATGGTGGCCCTATTCAATAAACTTAGTTCATTTACATACACCTAATTGCATATACCCTAATTACTGCACTACTCCAGAGCCTATGTCCTTAGCAACCACTATAACCTGGTATGACTCTGCCTACTAGCCAGTATAATGGGGAACTTCAATATAGCTTTATATCTCATACTTTGCTATTTTAATTTTAATTTTACGATCTATTATGTTTGCGCATCGCTGTGCACAACTTAAACCTGTCATATGTGTTAAAAGGAACTTTCATTTCTCATTAATTGCATCAGTTTTAAATGCCAATGGCCACTGTTTTGGCCATTGACATGCCTTCTGCACCTAATACATGCTTTTACTTGAGTTGTCATGGCCCCTTTTTTATTTTTACATTCCTGTACAGTTACTAACTGTATACATTTCTCATGCAGACACTGCTCCTACATGGATGCCTGTCTGCTTCCTGGATCACAAATTCACCTCATTTACATGTTTTAAATCTGATTCACACAGTCTCAAAAAAGTGTTAACAGTAGAGTTAATAGGTGGAATAAAAGTGCTGGGCTGTCTCAACTGCTTGTTCTGTGGCAGGTTTGAATTACCATATACATTTTATATTAGAGAAGTAATAGGTCTAGGCCTTGGTTCTCCCCTAGACAACAGGATGGAACACCTGTTCAGTCTAGAGCCTCACAGATGGATAATGTAAGGCTAATGTTAACATATAGTAATAACATAGGGGGAATATGTGATATAATAAAACAGAATTGGAATATTTTGCTGACAGATGAAAAAATAGCCAAGGTAAAAAACTGTTTTTGGCTTTAGAAGGAATAAAAATCTGAAGGATTTATTATATCATGAAGGGAACAGAAAAAAGTCGGAACAATTTTATACAATGTACAGGTACACGAAAGTGCAGAAATTGCAAAGCATGTGAGTACATTGTGTAGGCAGAATCCTATGTACACCCTGTATCAGGAAAACAAAATTGTTTTGATTTGTATGCAGATTATAGAACAAAGAATGTTGTTTACCTGGCTGTCTGTCAGGACTGCAGCTCATTCTATGTAGGAAAATCTAACTGCATGCTGAAAAACAGAATTTTGAACCATTTGTCCTCTGTAACATTAAACATTTGTCCTCTGTAACATTAAAACATGAACACAATGCACTTTTCCAGCACATTTCTAAGTATGAAAATCATAAGTTTAAGTTTATGGTTATACAATGTGTAAATAAAAACAAAAGGGGAGGTGATTTGATTAATGAGACAGAGGTGAATGAAACTAAATGGATCATTGAGCTAGCAGCATACAAAACCCCAGGTTTAAATGGGGTTATACCTTTAAGACCTACACTAAAGAAAAGGAGAGTGTGGTACTGAATGTTAAATGAAGAGCTATATAAAAACTTCAGTTTCATTTGAGTTTTGTATCTGAAGAAGGGCTTTGTCCCGAAAGCCTCATTCCTGTGTTTTTAATTGTGTTTTAAATAAAAGTTTTGAAGCTATTTAGCATAGTGGCCAGTACCTGCTTTTTTCTTCTTTTCTTTGCAAGTTCCCTATGCCCTTTTTTAATTTCTCCAAGTCTTTTGGGTTTCTAATACCATGACGGGAATGGACCCCATTCCTAAGTCAAAGTACGATTAAAGTTCTAGAAATTAGTATTGTTTCAATCTTTGATGTCAGCCAGTAGTTCTCTTTGCAGCACCCGCAATGTGCCCAGTAATGACTCCTTCTGCAATTTGTATGGGGTTACATGGATTGGTATTATATCCAAATACAATTGTAAATTCTTTTTTATAAGACCCGTTGCTCCTGCTACTGTTGAAACTGTCTGGGTATCTTTCTTCCACATGGCTCTCATTTCTGCCTGCAGATCCTGGTATTTTATGACTTTGTGTCTCTCTGTATGCAAGACACTGTAAGGAATCCAAACACAAAAAGCAAACTAGAAAAAGAACTGAGACAAATGAACACACCCTCACTGCACCACTTCTATTAAAACAATCCAAATGGTATCGATAGCCACCTTCAATGGCCCAAGCAAAGCATAAAAGTTTTAAAAGGTAAAGCCTTCAGTTTTAATTTCCACTTTTCGTCCTGCTCCTAGCAGGACTTCTTCAGACAAACAACAAGAATCAATAAATTTCCACTTTTTAAATAAAATCATATTTCAATTAAAATGCTTAGTTCCCTGTAATGGGATTTAAAAAGGCCAACCCCCCAAGAATAAAAGACACAGCACATTTTATACTTTCAATAATATTTGACTTTGTAAACAAGTAAAACATGAAAGTAAGAAATGAAAAATAGTAAAAACAAAAAACAAAAGAAATGAATATTCCCTTCTATATTGACAAGTTACCAGCAGTGCCGTTCAAACATACAAAAAGTGCAAAAACAACACACAGTGCCTGACTGTGTGTTTGTTTACCTCCCTTTTTCACTTATTCCTGACATGTTGACTAAACTTACTTCTTCACCTAAAATGGCTCTTCAGCAATCCTTACTTATAAAGTTACCCTAAGCAACTTCTCCTATTTGTATGAATACTGAGAAACATCGCTCATACAGCTGCCTTATATACTAATGCATAAAGATTCCATGACTCATGTCTGCATTTAAATCTGTATCTTTATATTTCCAGAACTCACCTTATGCTGCTACATATTAATGTGACCCAAAGTTGTTCAAGGTATTTCGCCTCGCTCTTGTTGCCACATTCAAGACCCCAGTATGGTGGAGATGAATCACCAAACGTCCAATAAAGCTCCACTGTTACTCCATCCTTTAAACAATTTCCAAAATTGTCTGCTAGTTCATCTTATTCAAGCCTCCATTGCTCTTTGCTTGTGTAGTTACCCTAAAACACCACCTAGTGTTGTTTGTTGGTATATACCTACACAAGCTGCAATGGTTTAATATGTTATATAACACAAATAAACTTCCAAAATCCATATCCCCTAGCGAAATTCATAGATTTTTACCTTAAAAAATATGTACAACAGCAGACCCAAATATGTAAGGATTCCTGGTCATTTCTAGCAAATATGCAAAAATAGGCTTTAGAAATGACCTTAATTTCCTTACAATTGATGTCAAGGATTTATATACTTCCATTCCACAGGATGAAGGAATAGAATGGATTAGGTTACTGTTGGGTGAAATGCCCCCCCCCCCCAAATCACTTTACTATGTGAACTTTTGGACACAGTGTTAACTAACAACTATCTTACACTGAACAACAAGTTGTATATACAGAAAACAGGGGTGGCGATGGGGTCCCCCTGTGGAGCCAGTGTTGCTAACTTAGTGATGGCATATTGGGAGAGGGAGTATATTTTAAGGAAAGCTGACATCCAAGGGAAAATATCTTTTTACACACGCTTCTTGGATGACATATTTATGTTGGTGGACGGTGAAGAACAGGAGGCATCCAAGTTAGTAACTTATTTGAATAACACTACTAATTTCTTAAAATTTACACGTGTTTGAAAAGGAAAGAATAGCATACCTAGATGTAGACCTTAGTAAAGACCACAGAAACAAACGTTATATTGCAAAGATCCATAGAAAAGAGACCTACTTCAATGCCTTACTTCACTTTACTAGCAACCATCCACTCTTCCAGAAACGATCAGTGGTTAAGGGTCAACTGGTCAGGGCAGCCCATATGGTGACCACTGACATGGACTTCAATATGGAGTGTAGTCGGTTGGAAGATATGTTTGTTAAGAGAGGTTATCCATCCACCTTAGTATTAGACCTTACAAGTGAAGTGAAAGAAAAGAGAACAAGAGGGGTTTATCAACCTATTTTGGGAGGCTCAGTAGGAGCAGATAGCCTCTACAGTTATTCTACTGAGGTTCAATCTAGCACTAATGTGGAGAGGGATACTCATTCATCAAATTTCATAACTACTTTTAGTATGGATGGATATGGAATTAGGTCTATTATTTATAAAAATTGGGAACTAGTAAAATCTGACTATAGCCTGTCCTCTATATGGAGAGATGTACCCAGGGTCACCTTTAGAAGAGGTGCCAATTTAAAAAGTATACTACAAAGAAGCTGGAAACCTTTAAATCCAACGAGTAGAAATGGAATGTGGAAATGTAACGTGTTCATATTGTCCACAGGTAGATGCTGGCCAAAATTTTACAATTAGAGATGTCAGTTATAAAATCAACAAGAAGTTTGACCGTAATTCAAAGGGAGTGGTCTATCTCGCTCAGTGTAATACCTGCCCTGCCTTTTATATAGGCAAAATGGACAGGAAACTGAGGGAGAGAATCTATGAACACTTATACAGTATTAGAACATTAAAAAAGGAAAACGCATTGGCCAGACATGTGGAAAGTTTCCCACAGCATTCCTTTAAATTTAAAGCTATAGACGATCAAATTTGTGACTTGAGGGGCGGTCCAACTTCTTTATTGTTGGAGAAAAGGGAGTTGTTATGGCAACTCCAAACTAGAGCCTGTTGTCATCCGGGCTTGAATGAAATTTATTCTATTTCTTGTATACTGAAGCTCAAAAGCCTCACGAGTTAAATCACTATGTTCCTTTACTTTTTATTTATAATATTATATATATTTTTTATTATTATTTTAGGAAAAATGTCCACTAATTCATATATATACAACAGCATGGCCTCATAGACCAGGGGCCAGATTCATGAAGGCTTGCACGGAGTCTAAGAGTAGTGTAAGACTCCATGCAGCCTTCGCGATCCAGGAACAGCCCAAAGTCCGTGTAAGAGCCAAGCTAAAACGGCTCTTACACGGAGTGGGCGTGGATAAGCTAATCACCTCACTTGCAGCTGAATAGCATGCAAATGAGGAATATTAGCGATCCAGGAAGCCCAGAACAGCCCGTGTAAGAGCCGTTTTAGCTGCAGAAATGTACTCAGTTGACAACTGAGTACGTTTCTGCAAAAACTGCAATGGAGCCATGTCAGCTCCAAATAAAGGGTGCATATGTGTCAGGCAGCATGCCAATGGCCAAATATGTGGCCATTGGCAAGGTAACCTGATGCAACTATATTAAAAATATAATTTTTTTTTTCGGCGATTGCCGATGTTTAAACCCAGCGCAGCCCCGCACAAACGGGCTGCGCTGTATAGAACATAAAAACGAAGGTTTTAAACCCACAAATGTGGGTTTTATGCAATACATGGCATGTCAATGCAGGGACCAGCAGACCAAAACCAACATGGCCACCGTGTAGTGGTTGCTAAGGGGGGAAGCTGAGTCTAAGACATGTAACTAAGCATTAGTAGGCAATCTGATGCAAATGAGTGTAAGGATACCACGGGTTACATGAGCTGGAGATAGTAGAGCGCTATAGAGTGGACAGAGACCTCCTGCAGCAAATAGTGGAGCTGTGCAGGCCACGCCTCACACACAGAACCAACAGAGGGGAACCCATCCCAGTGGAAACCAAGGTATGTGTTGGCCTAAGAATACTAGCAACAGGTACCTTCCAGAGACCAACTGGTGATATGATGGGGATATCACAGGCATCAGCCTCCAGGGTACTGCACCAGTTCCTGGATGCCATGTCAGCACATGTCGGTGATCATGTATATTTCCCCAATGCCCGTGAGGTATTGGCCAGCAATATGCGTCTCTTCCAGCAAATAGCGGAATACCCTGAGGTAGTGGGTGCAATAGACTGCACGCACATACGCATCAAAGCACCAGCCGGTGAGCAGGGTAGGGCATACATCAACCGCAAGGGCTTCCCCTCCATCAACTGCCAGGTCGTGTGTGATGCCCAGGGCATAATAATGAATGTGTGTGCTGGCTGTCCTGGGAGCTACCATGATTCCCACATCTGGCATTTGACGCAGCTGTACCAGACATTTGCCAGTGGGGACATCCCGCATGGACACCTAGTGGGGGATGCAGGTTATGCAATGGAGCCGTGGCTGATGACACCCATCAGAAACGCACACACACCTGAACAGGAACGCCATAATGAGGCACACGCACAAACATGTAATGTAATAGAGCGTGTGTTTGGGCTGCTCAAGTCACGGTTCCGGTGTCTGGACACATCTGGTGGAGCCTTGCAGTACACACCAACTACATGTACCCAAATTGTCATGGTATGTGCTATGCTACATAATATGATCTTGCGAAAACAGCTGCAGCAGGACCAGCATAGGGCCAGGCCAAACAGCCCCCCACCATTGCCAAGGCCATCACAGGCAGAGCGTGACACGGAGGAGGAACAACCTGAGCCTGCCCCAGTAGGCAGAAGGAGGCGTGCCCAGTATGCCCTGGCCTTGGCAAAGAGGCAACGCATAGCACATACACTGGCTCAGTAGGAACCCTGGGAATGATACCCCTCTCTGACTCACTCATATAGTAACAGGGATGCCTAACATGACACAACCTGCTCTCAAACATGTACAGGGAAGTGTAATATGCGCATCCGACAGAGGCAGCCCTGCAGCACCACCTGAGGCATGAATGCTATGTGTTAAGTAATGTAACACCATGTACTATATGCACACCTGAGGACCCTGACTAACATCCTACCCTCACCAAGTATCATGCCACAACATGACAATGAGATGATCAAGTGCAATAATTGACTGAAGTATCGCAGTTAGTCAAAGGGGATCCAATGTGTGCCAGTCTGGGATGACATGCTGAGCATGACATGATGCACCACCTGCTAGGACTGGTGTGCACCTATCAGTGCAGGCCGTATGGATACTGGCAAAGGCTGTTGTTACCCACAGTGTGCCCTGAATAGGTAAGGCTCAAAACACAAACCTATCTCCATAGGTATCAGAAGGGATAAGAATAAGATAAGGGATAAGTCAAAACAGCAAGATGCATGCAGTCTAAACTCACCCAGTATGGAGAATGTTGATATCTGCGCTGTAACAGAAAACTGAGCCAAGGCTCACAACAGCACCCTAACACTACCAGGTTACACCTCATACTGTGCTGTACAGCCTCAAAACATGGAACAAGCTACAAAGGAGGGTGACTAGCAAGAATTGTCAAGGATAACCACACCCCATGTTGGTACCACAACAAAAGCAGCATGGACTAGCCATGTTCAAGTAACAGTGGCTAAAACTGCCCCCAGTTTATAGCCTGCTACAGACTACTGTCCCAACACCAGGAACTGCACCTGGCCTATGCTGGCATACATGAATATATCAAGTCCTCCAAACCACATTATATTGGGTGACTGAAAATACCCAGACATAGACTGGGAGCATTATACTAGCTCCAACAGTGTAGGACAAAAGTTCATAGAATCCATAAACCAAAAGGCCCAGGAACAACGTACCACTCCCACAAGAGGGTAAGCATACTGGATGTGATAATCAGCAACATGGGTACTGGATGGCAAGATGAGAAGTGTATTGCTCACTGGTAAAACCAGACCATAGAGTAATCACACTGGATATACAAATCCTGACCACAGTCCCTGGCCAGAAAACCACAGTGGAAAACATGTGTTAAGCAATATTTGCAATCCTCCAAACTGATGTGGAATCCATTAAAGGTCCTGTGCAGGTGCAAAATATGGGCCACACCTCAGAACCTGTAATACAGCCATTCCATGAACACTGCCAGGAATGCTTGGATTATGCAATCCTAAATTAAAACAAGACACAATGCCATACACAGGAATCTGGCATGGTGGACACCAGCCATAACCAAACCATGCAAGAGAATGAGGAAGCTACTACATGATAGAGCAAACATAAACAATGAAGTAATCACTGATCAGTAGTATGACAATAAAATCTGTCCACACATACAATCCACTAAGGCCAGCCACAACAAGTTGAATCTGTGAATCCTGAGGCAATGTTACACCTGCCCCAAGTACACAGACAACCCCCAACTCCACCCAAGAAATACAAATATATGTGTGAGATGCAACCATCTATCCAAACTGGAGGCTGAGCTCCCTCAACTCAGTACTCCCAAAACTAGTCAGGAGGAGAAGGTAACCACTCACACCACAAACACAGTCCCACATAGACCTATCACAACTGCAAACCAAACACATAAACACAGATAAACATTCCCGGAGGCACAAATTACAAACACAGCACACCAACAGAGGCCTCTAAAGCAGACACCCAATCAAACAACCTCCAAACATAGCACATGCAACACATAGTACACAAAGCTGGTGTGCCAAACAGTCACAGGCCAGAAGGAGAAACAACATGCCTGATACAGTTGTAATAGGTGACTCCATAGTCAGACACACTGCTGTCCTGCACACCAGACTGAACAAGGGAAAGGGTACAGTAAGCTGCCTGTAGGCTGCCACAATATGCCACATAACAGAAGTATGCAGGTCACTCCAAAGCAAGTAGAAATATGATGCAGTCATAGTCCATGCTGGTGTGAATGACCTGAGATGTACCTCCCTAGACTACATGAAAAGAGACATAGATGAGCTCTCTGATTATGTAGTCCAGGCCGGTATGACACTCACCGTTTGCAGCATCCTACCCTTACCAAGAATAATGCCACAGTACAAACACGGAATGATCAGTCATAGCAAGTGGCACACTTACTGGTGTCATTCCAAGGGGATCCAATGTCTGTCTGCTTGGGATGTCATGCTTGACAAGCCACGCAGCTGTTCTTGGGATGGCTTGCACCTGTTACCCCTGGGCGTCTGAATATTGGATAAGGCCTTTGCCACCTCCATAGAGCCTTTTGTAGGCAAGGCTGAAAAGACTGACCCAGACCCACCACCCTA